>NW_024404436.1:0-233203 GCF_905171775.1 Rana temporaria | reverse complement strand
GAATATCCCAAGATTTTAGCTTCCCCGCCTCTGCACTACCTCCTGGCGTGGTGGTCATCTGTAAGCCAGAGGGGCCCCATAATCTTCTATTGCCCGGGGGCCCCATGAGTTGTCAGTCCGCCCCTGGTTGTACGTCACTGCGTTCTTGTCGGTCGGAATTTCAGCCAAGATTTGAGTGACCGTGTGTATGCAGTTTTCCTGTTGGAAAAACTGATCGTGTGTACGAGGCATTATTTTAATCTCTGGAAATGTGAGATGGAGGAAAAACATTGGAAAGGATTTCAAGCAGACATACCTTGTAAGGAGGAGGATGAGGAGGAAGAGGTGGCCATGACATCAGGAGATGACCCGAGATGATCACCTAGAAGGAGCACAAACAATAATAAACAAATTTGCAGTGTGATAAATGGAATCAATGAGGGGGATTGTATTCTCGTATGTGGCTAAAGATTGGCTGCTTGGATGTCCTTTTAGAGAAGTGGATGGACGTCTGTCATGGACAGCCCATAATTACGTCATCTCAGCATTCATCTGATTGTTATATCAGGGGTCACAAAATAATAGGGCCACAATTTATACAGACTTGTAACTTTATGGGCTCTTTCACACGGAGCGGACCGTTTCCGGGTCCGCTCCGTGTGTCTCCGTCGGCTCAGCGGGGATCCCCGCTCAGCTGTCGGCGGATAGGGCGGTCCCCGCACACAGTGCAGGGACCGCCCTGTCTCTGCTCCGCTCTCCCCTATGGGGAACCTGATGCAGACGGACCGTCTGTCCGTCTGCATCAGTTCCGCTCCGCCAACAATAGGGTTTCTTCCGTTCGGAAAAGCGGATTCCGACGGACGCGGACGCTCCATCCGCTAACGGACGCGATCCCATAGGGATGTATTACAAGTCCGTTAACGGACTTGTAATAACGGATGAGCGGAACGGACATGTGAAAGGGGCCTTAGTATCACCTCCACAAATATGTGCCATTCATAGCCAAGACTGGTACTAATCAGCAACAAAGTATCAGTATAAGATGTCTACCAGAGAAGTCATGTGATACTTCAGATTCTGGGTAACCTAGGAAAGGTTGGTTAAGGGTTAAAAAACAATTAGGGTTGGGGGTTAAGAATAATCGGAAATTGCGACAAGAAAACTGTGGATTTTTTCTGACGGAATGATGGCTCAAACTTGTGTTGCATACACACGATCACACAAATGCCGTGACGTACAAGACGTACGTATGATGAGCCGAGATCAATGAAGTTCAATAGGCAGTTCGGCTCTTCCGCTTGATTCTGAGCATACAGATGAGCAGATTTTTCGATATGAACTTTTTCCGTTGGAAAAATAGAGAACCTGCTCTCAATCTTTTGTTGGTGGAAATTCTGACAGTAAAAGTCAGATGAAGCCTACACACGGTCGGAATTTCTGACCAAAATCTCACATGTGACTTTTCTTGTCTGAATTTCCGATCGTGTGTACGCAGCATTAGATTAGAAATGAAGGTTAGGAGAACGAGACAAGATACGTGTCAGGTTGGTAAAGAGAGGTTCCAGGAGCTGAGGGGAAAATGGTATCTGAGGAACAAGTCTATAATGTAAATCTTTTTCATTGTGCAAAACACAAAAGGATAGGTTTTGTCTTCAAGTTTCCATGAAAACCGCACAGGCACAGCTCTTTACCTGCACCAAACACAGTCTTTGCCAACTTCACCAGAGTTTTACATATGACATGGCAGGATAATCAGGAGAAATATTATTATATTTATGTTTGCACAGCACTTTACAATGAAATATAACCGTATCCTTGTAGTCACCTGTCCTCTGCCTGTAACCTGTTCCTGCACTGCAGTCAAGGAGTGCGACAACCTTCTGTCCATCGGCCCACACCACACACTCAAGAAAATACTGCTTAGGCATACATGGAGTGATGGCGACCCATGTCACATTCTATTGGTTCATCTTGCTTTGGACGCTGGACCACCATATGACCCAGTTGTTGGCAGGACTGGCACCAAACCACTTGCAGTTCTCTTCCCTTTTGAGCCTCTCAGGAGGGTTAGATGCTTTGGTGCTCCTGGTTGAGAGGTTATGCCCCCTGGTGCAGTCAACAGGTGACATCTTTGTCTTGGAAAGAACCTCATTTGCTCAAGAGCAGTTCTCAGTTAAAGAGGGGCCCTCAAAGACATCTGGTTTCAGGTTAAAGTCACAGTACTCTTGCTGGGTAGGGAAGGGATGAGCTGAATGTTTTGTCCAAACCTAAGTTCAAACTAAACATTTGCCCATTTAGTTAAATCCCAAATGTTTGTCAGAAACTGTGTTATCAAACATCCCTTAATGCATTACCATAGTCGAAGTTGTGGCTCACACACTATAAAAGGTGTTTAGTGGCAGACGTTTGGAAGTGTGTGGGAAAGGGACGGCTGAAATGAGTTGGATAGTGTGTAGTGTACTGTACTACTAAAGTTTTGTGATTTAGGCCACCTTCACACTAGGGCGGGGGGGCGTTAGTGAAGCACTGCTAATTTTAGCGACGCTTTACCCTTTGTAATAGCAGCGCTTTTTGGCCACTAGCGGGGCACTTTTAACCCCCCGCTAGCAGCCGAATAAAGGGTTAAAAGCAGCGCTTTGGCAGCTGTGCCCATTGATTCCAATGGCAGGGGCGGATTAGGAGCGATGTATACAGCGCTCCCGCACCTCCCCAAAGATGCTACTTGCAGAACTTTTTCTAATGTCCTGCAAGCACACCACCCAAATGTGAAAGCACTCAGGCTATTACACTGGGGCTGCATGAGAGGTATTTTTCAGGCCCTTTACTCCAGGGGTGTCCAAAATATTTTTCAAAGAGGGCCACATTTGATAAAGTAAACATGCTCGAGGGCCGACCATTTTGCCTGACATTCTGTGAACCATTAAAATTTGATCTAAGTGTGTTTGCCCGAGCACTAATACACGGCAGAACAAGAATTCTCTTGCCTTTGTGGCTGTGTGTGGTGAAGAGATGAGCTCAGGCGTGTTATTTGGATATACTGTATGTAGCGCTACCCCTGGAGGAGCCGCTGGTTAGATTTGGGATCGGCGTATTTAAGTTACCTCTATACTGTGTCTAGGGGTGATGGTGATGATGAGAGCAGTAACAGAATGTCCATACCGTTGTTTGACGTTTTCAATGCTTTTATTTTCTGGTCAACCACGACCAACATGTCAACTTGAGGTAGACAGGATAGGTTGGTGAAAGAAGAGTAACTTCACAGAATCAGGCTATGGATAGTAAAGGCAGTCCTGCCCTTTAGCAATTGTATTCATCTACGTCGCCACTCCAGAGCGGAGTGGGTAAAGTGCCCCTGGACAGACCTCTCTCACAGGCCTGGCAGCCAGAGGCCCACTTAGAGCTTCTGGGAGGAACAAGTCTCTGCCACCGACTTGGCTCTGATTAAATTGGGATGTCCAGGTGAGACCTCTACCACAGGCCTAGTACTTGAGAGTTAGAATGATAGAGCAAATCCTCCAAGGTATGTCTTTTGGGGTCACTGACTGACAGTTTAGATGCAACTTGTCAGTGTCCGGTCACCCAGATCCCTGGTGGTTCGTTCAAGTCCTGTTGGATCACCTGCCTCCGGGTTCTCCTCAGACCGATCACCCACCAAACAGCACCCAGCTTGGGATCTTCTCAATAGGTATGGGAACCCAGTAAGTCACGGGGTCCCCTGGCAGCATCAGTTGCTCCGGGCTATGAAAGCCAGAGTCAGGAACTCCGTGTAGCAAGGCGACCCGGCCTGGTAGGCCATAGTGGTGGGGCTCGTGATGTGTGCACACCCTAAAGGTGGGTGCCACACCCGAAACCAGGAACCCGTGAAGAACCCCCGAACCACGGCCTCCGCCACAGAAATACCCCTCCCCAGCATGCCCCCCGAGGGAAAACTCCTCTAATTGGCTGCTGAAAAGAAGTGGCTCCGCCTAGACCCCCCTCTGGCGCCACCTGCCGCTCAGAGATGTGATTGCATCTCTGGGCACAGACTGACCCACAGGACAATCCAGATTTGGCGACAGCCAAATTTGACAAATCAAAGAATGAGAGCAACATAACTCTCTCACTCCCCCACTAAATTTAAATATAGCACCTGTACGAAAGTACACAGGCGCTACATGTATATATTTCTTTTGTGGCCCAAACGAATCCCAGAGCACTGCTCAGGACTAAGGTTGAGCTTGGGTGTCTCATTTGTATATACCGTATTTATCAGCGTATAACACTCACAGGCTTACCATTGCCATGAATGCAGCCTTACCATTGCCATGAATGCAGCCTTACCATTGCAATCAATGTAGCCTTACCATTGCAATCAATGTAGCCTTACCATTGCAATCAATGCAGCCTTACCATTGCAATCAAGGAAGCCTCACATGTGCCATGAATGCAGCCTTACCATTGCCATCAGTGCAGCCTGATCGATGCCCATCTGCAGCCTCGGAGGGGACAGGGAGGGGGAGGGACAAGTGCCATCTGATTACAAACAGGAGATTTTTTGTTTACTCTGTGGCCTCTTTAATACAAAGTCCCGCCTCCTATGATAAACAGAATAGTCATCCAATGGCATCCCAGGAAACGGGACTTCCTATTACAGACGCCACCGAGTAAACAGGAGATTCTCTTTATGTAGATTCCCTCCGAGGCAGCGCCGATAAATACATATATATCTTTTGTGGCCCCAGGGCACAGGGCACATGTAAGGCTGCAATGGCTATATATATCCAAATCCCCAGGGGGCCATATTAAATCACCAGGGGGGCCGCAATTGGCCCCCTGGCCGGACTCACCAGCCTGGCAGCCAGAATGTCACTCGAACTGGGGTTAAGTCTCTGCCACAGACCCTCCCAATGGTTGAAAATAGTGGTCCGGAATCCTCCTTGACAGATTCAGCACCGGAATCTCCTTCAGGTAGTTTTGGTTAGGTTACCGACTGATAGGTGACCAACGTCCAGCCTCTCAGTATCCGGTTTCCCTGGTCCCTGACATTGATAGTCAGGCCAATATTGGAACACCAGCCTCTCTTGGCACTCCTCAAGCAGACTCTCCACCGGACATCTTCCTCCAACAGGACGGACAGCTCAGGACCTCATCAGATTGGGGACCCAGTCGCATCACTGAGCCCCAACCGCCAACGTGGTCCTGGAACCAGGAACACTGTGTAGCACGCACACCACGGCCCGGAAGGCCATAATGCCGGGTGCCGTGGTATGGTTACCCTGAAGGTGGACGCCACACGGGAAGAAGACCCAGGAAAATGGCGTCTTCCCCATAAATACCCCTCCCAGCATGCACAGCAAGGAAACCTCCTCCTGATAGGCTGCCGGGAAGAAATATCCAAACCCTTGACTCCACTGCTGCCACCCGTCGGCCTGGGGTGTTACCAACACCCCAGAAATGACAGCATGAACCCACAGCACAGCCAAAGCTGGGACAGAGGCTCCAAATTTAAACAGATTAACCTGGTCAGAGTCACTTAACTCTCTGACCCCCTCTACATTTACACTAGCACCGGTTCTGAAAAGTAACCAGGCGCTACATATACTGTATATCAGTGCTATGTACAATATTATATCCTGTGTTTTATATATATTGCGACAGGAAGTCAGGTAAATCCGTGGGTGTTGTCACAGACGGGACATACATTTCTGCCTTGTTTAGACAATACACCAATTGTTATTAGGCGTCGGCTGCAAAAGTAGCCAGGAAAGGTTTAAGGGCGTTGGAAAACTTCAGCTGTTCAGAATGAGGCAATTAAGGCCTCTATAAGTAATCCAGAGGATTACCACTGATTTGCTGCATGCTGAGGCTTTCTGAGTGAAGGAGAGCAGTACTAAAAATCTTCTGAGGAGGTGAGGAGAGGATTGATTTTTCTGTGTGATAAAATCAAAAAGACTATTTGTTTTTCTGCTGTATGACCAGCAGTGTCTGCCCAGCAGTAGGCTGTGCCAGACGCCATAGATAGGTTCCTGTGTGGTGAAGGTAGACGCCCCAAGTGGCCAGGGTTTATTTTATGTTTGATTTTGTTTATGCTGTTTGGATGCTTGCACTTGTTTCCAGCAAGATGGAAGAATAAACCAAAATCTTTGTTTTCAACCCGTCTTCGACTGCCAGTCTGTATAAATTCAGTGTGTGGTGAACCCATCCAGGGGGTCACACACCCCGCTACCGAGCTAACCCCTTACAACCTTACAATATATATATATATATATATATATATATATATATATATATATATATATATATATATATATAAATCAGTGCTTTGTTCAATACTATATTCTGTGTTTTATATACAATATAAATATATATATATAAAAAAATAAAACACAGATATAGTATTGTACAAAGCACATATATATATATATATATATATATATATATATCCTGTGTTATATACAGTATCAGTGCTATGTACAATACTATATCCATACATGGCCACATGCCCTCAACAAGGTGTGATAAATTTGGTGTTATCGCTCTCACTCTCTCATACTGGTCACTGGAAGGACAACATGGCCCCTCATGGCAAAGATCTCTCTGAGGATCTGATATAAAGAATTGTGTCTCTACATAAAGATGGCCGAGGATATAAGAAGATCGCCAAGACCCTGAAACTGATCTGCAGCACGGTGGGGAAGACCATCCAGCGGTATAACAGGACGGGTTCCCCTCCCCCCGCCTCGCCATGGTCCACCAAAGAAGTTGAGGTCACATGCTCAGCGTCATATCCAGAGGTTGTCTTTGGGAAATAGACATATGAGTGCTGCCAGCATTGCTGCAGAGGGGGAAGGGGTGGGGGGGGTCAGCCTGTCAGTGCTCAGACCATACACCGCACACTGCATCAAATTGGTCTGCATGGCTGTCGTCCCAGAAGGAAGCCTCTTCTAAAGATGAAGCACAAGAAAGAGCTGCAAACCATTTGCTGAAGACAAGCAGACTAAGGACATGGATTACTGGAACCATGTCCTGTGGTCTGATGAGACAAGATAAAGGTATTTGGTGTCAGATGGTGTCAGGCGTGTGTGGGGGGGGGGGGCGGCAACCAGGTGAGGAGGACAAAGACAGGTGTGTCTTCCCTACAGTCAGGCATGGTGGGGGAGGGTCATGGTCTGGGGCTGCATGAGTGCTGCCGGCACTGGGGGGCTACAGATCATTGAGGGGACCATGAATGTCGACATGTACTGTGACATACTGAAGCAGAGCATGATCCCCTCCCTTCAGAGACTGGGCCGCAGTCCCCCAAACATACCTCCAAGACCACCACTGCCTTGCTAAAGAAGCTGAGGGTGAAGGTGATGGACTGGCCAAGCATGTCTCCACACCTAAACCCTATTGAGCATCTGTGGGGGATCCTCAAATGGGAGGAGGAGCGCAAGGTCTCCAACATCCACCAGCTCTGTGATGTCGTCATGGGGGAGGGGAAGAGGACTCCAGTGACAACCTGAGAAGCTCTGGTGACCTCCATGCCCAAGGGGGTTAAGGCAGTGCTGGAAAATAATGGTGGCCACACAAAATATTGACACTTTGGGCCCAATTTGGACATTTTCACTTAGGGGAGTAAGCAAGGTCCCAGGCCTCCTTCAGTCTTATGAGAACCTCCAGGGCCAGGGATAGCTGACATCCTTCTGTATATGGTGGGTTGTGAGGCATAGTGGGTGCAAGGTAACTAAAGTCATTGGGGGCCAGACACTTCTTGAATGCAAAAGAGATTTCTCTTAACGGAACCTTAGGAGAGAGGGTTAGGGCCTGGACACCCTTGGGTAGTTGCAAGATTAATTGGCAGACTCCAAGACTTCAATAGGAGGACAGCCATGCAGGGAAAGGCCTCCAGCAAGACGCCACTTCTGCATATACAGGAATGCTGTCTCCTATGGCAACAGTCTAACAGTTCCTAACACAAAGTGTAACAGTTCCTTCACTTCCACTCAGCTCCCGGTCTCTCACTAGACTAGATGATTCACTGCTACTTAAAGTGGAGGTTCCACCTGAAAAAAAATATTCCACCAAAAATCTAAAAATAAATAAAATAAAAAAAAATGAAAAACAATATTTTTTTGTACTCACCCTAAATAGCTGTTGCTATGCGGAAGTCCCGAATCTGCCTCTTCATCCTCCGCGATGGATTCTCTTCCTCCTCCTACACTGGGCGTCTTCTTGTGAATGGGGCGTGCTGCATTCTGGGAACTGTGTGTGTCCCAGAAAGCAGCCGGCCCATTCACAAAGCGCTGCGCTGCTCGCGCATGCGCAGTAGGAAACGGGCAGTGAAGCCGTATCGCTTCACTACCTGTTAACCTTACTGTGGATGGCGGCGCCTGGAGCTGCCAGGATAGAGGATCGGCCTCGGCGGGGGCAGACATCGCTGGCGACTAGGACAGGTAAGTGTCCTTATTAAAAGTCAGCAGCTACAGTGTTAGTAGCTGCTGACTTTTATTTTTATTTTTTTTGTAATGGAACCTCCTCTTTAATCCCGTGAGCTCCTCCACCCCTCATGGTGGTATCTTCCTCAAGCGTCACCCCCGCCTCTCCGCTCGGTCCCTGGCTTGGCACCCCAGATACTTCTCAAGCTTCACCTCACTGGCCTGCTCGGTCCCTGGCTTGGCACTCCAGATACTTCTCAAGCTTCACCTCACTGGCCTGCTCGGTCCCTGGCTTGGCACTCCAGATACTTCTCAAGCTTCACCTCACTGGCCCGCTCGGTCCCTGGCTTGGCACTCCAAATACTTCTCAAGCTTCACCTCACTGGCCTGCTCGGTCCCTGGCTTGGCACCCCAGATACTTCTCAAGCTTCACCTCACTGGCCTGCTCGGTCCCTGGCTTGGCACTCCAGATACTTCTCAAGCTTCACCTCACTGGCCCGCTCGGTCCCTGGCTTGGCACTCCAAATACTTCTCAAGCTTCACCTCACTGGCCTGCTCGGTCCCTGGCTTGGCACCCCAGATACTTCTCAAGCTTCACCTCACTGGCCTGCTCGGTCCCTGGCTTGGCACTCCAGATACTTCTCAAGCTTCACCTCACTGGCCCGCTCGGTCCCTGGCTTGGCACTCCAGATACTTCTCAAGCTTCACCTCACTGGCCTGCTCGGTCCCTGGCTTGGCACTCCAAATACTTCTCAAGCTTCACCTCACTGGCCTGCTCGGTCCCTGGCTTGGCACCCCAGATACTTCTCAAGCTTCACCTCACTGGCCTGCTCGGTCCCTGGCTTGGCACTCCAGATACTTCTCAAGCTTCACCTCACTGGCCCGCTCGGTCCCTGGCTTGGCACTCCAAATACTTCTCAAGCTTCACCTCACTGGCCTGCTCGGTCCCTGGCTTGGCACCCCAGATACTTCTCAAGCTTCACCTCACTGGCCTGCTCGGTCCCTGGCTTGGCACTCCAGATACTTCTCAAGCTTCACCTCACTGGCCCGCTCGGTCCCTGGCTTGGCACTCCAGATACTTCTCAAGCTTCACCTCACTGGCCTGCTCGGTCCCTGGCTTGGCACTCCAGATACTTCTCAAGCTTCACCTCACTGGCCTGCTCGGTCCCTGGCTTGGCACTCCAGATACTTCTCAAGCTTCACCTCACTGGCCTGCTCGGTCCCTGGCTTGATACTCCCTGAAGTTTCCCAATTTTTCACCATCCCCAGTTGGTGAGAATGCTGCTCCGGTACAAGCTTTAGCTACTCACTGTGGTCCCCGGTAATAAGGGGGATGGTCCCTTAGTGGTGACAGCTTCCCCTCTACCTCCGACCACAACAGGCAGAACCATCACTTCTGGTTGGACAGCAAGCCTGCACTGCTCTCTTACTTGTAGATAGACCCTCAGTGGGGGGATGTTATACACAGGTATGAATAGAATGATACAGACTCTCCTCTATATACACAGTATACATCATCCATTTATACATTATCTATATATGGAGATTACACAATATACAGACTTCTGATCTATGGTATCAGTGGGGGGATGTTATACACAGAGATGTATAGAATGATACAGACTCTCCTCTATATATACACAGTATACATCATCCATCTATACATTATCTATATGGAGATTACACAATATACAGACTTCTGATCTATGGTATCAGTGGGGGGATGTTATACGCAGAGATATATAGAATGATACAGACTCTCCTCTCTATATATACAGTATACATCATCCATTATCTATATATGGAGACTACACAATATACAGACTTCTGATCTATGGTATCAGTGGGGGGATGTTATACACAGAGATGTATAGGATGATACAGACTCTCCTCTCTATATATACAGTATACATCATCCATTATCTATATATGGAGACTACACAATATACAGACTTCTGATCTATGGTATCAGTGGGGGGATGTTATACACAGAGATGTATAGAATGATACAGACTCTCCTCTATATACACAGTATACATCATCCATTTATACATTATCTATATGGAGACTACACAATATACAGACTTCTGATCTATGGTATCAGTGGGGGGATGTTATACACAGAGATATATAGAATGATACAGACTCTCCTCTATATTATACAGTATACATCATCCATTTATACATTATCTATATGGAGACTACACAATATACAGACTTCTGATCTATGGTATCAGTGGGGGGATGTTATACACAGAGATATATAGAATGATACAGACTCTCCTCTCTATATATACAGTATACATCATCCATTATCTATATATGGAGACTACACAATATACAGACTTCTGATCTATGGTATCAGTGGGGGGATGTTATACACAGAGATGTATAGGATGATACAGACTCTCCTCTCTATATATACAGTATACATCATCCATTATCTATATATGGAGACTACACAATATACAGACTTCTGATCTATGGTATCAGTGGGGGGATGTTATACACAGAGATGTATAGAATGATACAGACTCTCCTCTCTATATACACAGTATACATCATCCATTTATACATTATCTATATGGAGACTACACAATATACAGACTTCTGATCTATGGTATCAGTGGGGGGATGTTATACACAGAGATATATAGAATGATACAGACTCTCCTCTATATATACAGTATACATCATCCATTTATACATTATCTATATGGAGACTACACAATATACAGACTTCTGATCTATGGTATCAGTGGGGGGATGTTATACACAGAGATGTATAGAATGATACAGACTCTCCTCTCTATATACAGTATACATCATCCATTTATACATTATCTATATGGAGACTACACAATATACAGACTTCTGATCTATGGTATCAGTGGGGGATGTTATACACAGAGATATATAGAATGATACAGACTCTCCTCTATATATACAGTATACATCATCCATTTATACATTATCTATATGGACATTGTTTGGAGCAGTCAGAAGAATGATTGGTGGGGGTCTCACCTTGTTATATCTTCCCATACATCCTCCAATCAGATTGTTTGTACTTCCTGACAATACAGAGAACTGAAAATAGTTTTAGAAAGGTGAAGAGTCCAATCACAGAAGATTCTGGAAGATAAAACCCGGAAACACGGCACCACGGAGTCCAGCTTCTTCTTGCGGTAAGAAGAGCAGAAGTGAGTTGTTTTTCTGCTTCTTCAATGTTGTTCTTCCAGAATCAGAATGTAAGGGGGGAGGGGAAGGAACACACCTCCACCTGCAGAGAAAGGTTGCCAGGCGCTTCTAAAACACAACACTGACTGTGTCCAAGTCTTCTTTTCTATTATATCAAGGTGAACAAATGTAACCCTTATGCCGCGTACATACGATCGGACATTCTGACAACAAAACCGTGGATTTTTTCTGACGGAATGTTGGCTCAAACTTGTGTTGCACACACACGGTCACGCAAATGTTGTCGGAAATTGCGACCGTCAAGAACGCGGTGACGTATAAGAAATAAGAAGAGCCAAGAAAAATGAAGTTCAATAGCCAGTGAGGCTCTTCTGCTTGATTCCGAGCATGCGTTGAATTTTGTGCCTCAGAATTGTGTACACACACTCGGAATTTCCGACAATAAGTTTTGTTGTCGGAAAATTTGAGAACCAGCTCTCAAATTTTTGTTGTCGGAAATTCCGACAGCAAATGTCTGACGCAGTCGGATTTTCCGATAACAAGCTCCCATCGAACATTTGTCGTCAGAAATTCCGACCATGTGTACGCGGCATATGACTGTGTGTAGAGGTATAATGAATAATGTCCTGCTGGGAGCGGAGATCATTGCCAATCATCTATCTAGACTTCATTCAATGACAATTTGCCCCTTTCTACCCTTCCTTGTATTATAAGAGGAATAGACTCAGAGAAATGTAATCGGCCCTATATAAAGTATTATGCTGCGTACACACGGGCGGAAAAAGTCAGAACTTTCCATCAGGTATTCCGACCATGTGTATGCCCCATCGGACTTTTTCCATCAGGTATTCCGACCATGTGCATGCCCCATCGGACTTTTTCCATCAGGTATTCCGACCATGTGCATGCCCCATCGGACTTTTTCCATCAGGTATTCCGACCATGTGCATGCCCCATCGGACTTTTTCCATCAGGTATTCCGACCATGTGCATGCCCCATCGGACTTTTTCCATGAGGTATTCCGACCATGTGCATGCCCCATCGGACTTTTTCCATCAGGTATTCCGACCATGTGCATGCCCCATCGGACTTTTTCCATCAGGTATTCCGACCATGTGCATGCCCCATCGGACTTTTTCCATCAGGTATTCCGACCATGTGCATGCCCCATCGGACTTTATCCATGAGGTATTCCGACCATGTGCATGCCCCATCGGACTTTTTCCATCAGGTATTCCGACCATGTGCATGCCCCATCGGACTTTTTCCATCAGGTATTCCGACCATGTGCATGCCCCATCGGACTTTTTCCATGAGGTATTCCGACCATGTGCATGCCCCATCGGACTTTTTCCATCAGGTATTCCGACCATGTGCATGCCCCATCGGACTTTTTCCATCAGGTATTCCGACCATGTGCATGCCCCATCGGACTTTATCCATGAGGTATTCCGACCATGTGCATGCCCCATCGGACTTTTTCCATCAGGTATTCCGACCATGTGCATGCCCCATCGGACTTTTTCCATCAGGTATTCCGACCATGTGCATGCCCCATCGGACTTTTTCCATCAGGTATTCCGACCATGTGCATGCCCCATCGGACTTTTTCCATCAGGTATTCCGACCATGTGCATGCCCCATCGGACTTTTTCCATCAGGTATTCCGACCATGTGCATGCCCCATCGGACTTTTTCCATCAGGTATTCCGACCATGTGCATGCCCCATCGGACTTTTTCCATCAGGTATTCCGACCATGTGCATGCCCCATCGGACTTTTTCCATCAGGTATTCCGACCATGTGCATGCCCCATCGGACTTTTTCCATCGGAATTTCCGACGGATTTTAGATAGAGAGCAGATTCTCTATTTTTCCGTTGGTCATTGCAATACTTTCTCTTTCATCGTATTTGCGCAGCGGTCTTACAAGCGCACTTTTTTTGGGGAAAAAAATACACTTTTTTAAATTAATAAATAAGACAACAGTATAGTTAGCCCAATTTGTTTTATAATGTGAAAGATAATGTTATGCCAAGTAAATTGATACCCAACATGTCACGCTTCAAAATTGCGCCCGCTCGTGGAATGGCGACAAACTTTTACCCTTACAAATCTCCATAGGCGATGTTTAAAATTTTCTACAGGTTGCATCTTTTGAGTTACAGATGAGGTCTGGGGCTAGAATTATTGCTCTCGCTCTAACGACCATTTTCATATGCGGGTGCTACTCATGTATGCGTTCACTTCTGCACGCAAGCTCAGCGGGACGGGGCACGTTTAAAAAAAAAATCTTATTTATTTTACCTTTTTATATTTTTTTTAAACTGTACTTTTTTTTAAAAAAAAGTGTCACTTGTATTCCTATTACAAGGAATATAAAACATCCCTTGTAATAGAAAAAAGCATGACAGGTCCTCTTATATATGAGATCTGGGGTTAAAAAGACGTCACATCTCATATTTACACTAAAATGCAATAAAAAAAATAAAAATAAATGTAATTTGAAAAAAAAAATGTCCCTTTAAGGCCCCTTTCACACACTCGGTCCCCATGTTAATGTGGACAAGGGCCTTCCCCATAACCCTAGATGGTAGTTGTGAGGGTCTGTGGACAGGGAGCGTATCACAATTTGGAAGCTCCCATTTAATAATAAGGGGGCTCCCAGATGCCTTTTCTCGCCCTTTGTGAATGAGAATACAGAAAATTGTTATCAAATACCATAATTTTCCTTTCCTGGCCTGTCCCCACGTCAGCACACAATGGGTTAACACCTCATCTGGCACCCCACACGACCATAGGGTGACCACGTGTCCCGGATTGCCCGGGACAGTCCCGCATTCTGCAGGTCTGTCCCGGGCACCTTCACTCTGGGACAATACAGTGTCCCGGAATGAAACTGACACAGGTCCCAGCATGAATCCCTCAGAGCTTAAGATGTGACACCCCCCCAAACAAGTGAAGAACTACAGGTCCCAGCATAGATCTGTGAAATCTATGGGGTCACACCCTTAGATCTCATGGGTTCATGCTGGGAGTTTCAAAATTGGGGAGGATGGGGGTCACATCTTTAGATATCATCGGTTCATGCTGGGATTTGTAGTCCTTTACTTTAGGGGGTGTGACCTCCCCAAAGTTAAGGACTACAGGTCCCAGCATGAACCCCCCCCCCAGAGCTGAAGACGTGAGACCCCCCGCCCCCCAAAGTGTGAAGAACTACAGGTCCCAGCATAAACCTGTGAAATCTATGGGATCACATCCTTAGATCTCAGGGGTTTCATGCTGGGTGTTGTAGTGCTTCAAATTGGGGGGGGGGCACATCTTTAGATATTAGGAGTTCATGCTGGGACTTGTAGTCATTTACTTTTGGGGGGAATGTGACCCCCAAAAGTAAAGGACTACAGATCCCACCATGAACCCCTCAGAGCTGAAGATGCGAACCCCCCCCAACTAGTGAAGAACTACAGGTCCCAGGATGAACCGGTGAAAACCATGGGGGGGGGTCACAATTTCTTTTTATAAAAATAAATATTTTTTTAGGAAGGGGGGGGGGTGTCCCTGAATGGCAGTTTGGGAATGTGGTCACCCTACACGACCACCTCTTCCTGGCTAAATAAAAGGCTGCCCCTCCCCCACTGAGGTGTTTGATAATCTAGCCTGCAACAGGCCACTTGGGAGGGAGTCAGGACAAGACAGGCCAGTAAAGGAAAATCATGGTAAGTATTTAATAACAATTTTCCATACCTCACGTCAGAACACAATAGGATTTAACTAGCTGAATAAATGGGCGGGAGAGAACTGTCAGGAAATTCTCCTGGTCACCTTCGATCCATCAAGGAAGAAGCTTTATTCATAATCATCGATATTCATGGATGAGGTCCTCACATG
Source organism: Rana temporaria (assembly GCF_905171775.1). Lineage (NCBI taxonomy): Eukaryota > Metazoa > Chordata > Amphibia > Anura > Ranidae > Rana > Rana temporaria. The sequence continues at coordinate 217,739 of NW_024404436.1, read as the reverse complement.
CATAGGATCCAGCCACGAGTCACGCCCGGTAACCACAGGCTGGGCCTTTTGTAATAGCAGAAGAGGAAGTTACAGAAGTCATACGTTTTCTAAGTGTATCCTAGCAGCTCATTGGACTTCTCTTTATTGTCTGCGTCAGCACACCTTACAATATTAGAATATTACCATGTATACTGTAGCTATAACAAAGAAAAACAAAGCTTGGGTGTGTGCAAGAAATAATCGCCATCTTGCAATGCCCAGTTAATTGTCCTCAACTAATCCTATGAGATGGAGAACAGGCACAAACAGTTCTTCATAATAACAACATTTCCCTCCCCTTTGTTCATTATCTGCGGTGGTTTTCAAACACAGTGCCTGTTTTAGACACACTTTCAGCCTGGTCATCATCAATCGCAGTTTTACTTCTTTATTTTATCAAAAATACACGGATACAAAAATATAAAATGATGTAAGCAAAATTACAATACACTATTTTTTTAACCGTGTATCCTAAAGCCCTCCCCCATCCCTCAACCCCCCCCTTTGGCCCCTCCTACTAGCCCTCCCCACCTCTTAAAACTTTAAAACTTTATAGATTTAACTACCCTCGTTTAGGGACTGAACACCTCTACATATCGACTTGTCTTTTTAAACTCTTTCCATCTCTCCCATTTATGAGTTAAAGCGGGAGTTCACCCGAAATTTTTTTTTTAACATTAGATTGATGCTCATTTTGTGAAGGGGAATCAGGTAGTTTTTTTTTTAATCGAAGCCGTACTTACCGTTTTAGAGATAGATCTTCTCCGCCGCTTCCGGGTATGGTCAGTGGAGGAAACATGTAATATGGAAGGTTTGATTGAGAGTATTGAAGAAGAAAGTATGGAGTTAAAGTGGAGGTTCACCCAAAAAGTTAATTTTTAACATTAGATTGAGGCTCATTTTGTCTAGGGGAATCGGGTGGTTTTTTTTTACAATCGAAGCCGTACTTACTGTTTTAGAGATGCATCTTCTCCGCCGCTTCCGGGTATGGTCTTCGGGACTGGGCGTTCCTATTTGATTGACAGACTTCCGACAGGCTTCCGACGGTCGCATACATTGCATCACGAGTAGCCGAAAGAAGCCGAACATCGGTGCAGCTCTATACGGCGCCTGCGCACCGACGTTCGGCTACTTTCGGAAAATCGTGACGCAATGTATGCGACCGTCGGAAGCCTGTCAATCAAGTAGGAACGCCCAGTCCCGCAGCCCATACCCGGAAGCGGCGGAGAAGATGCATCTCTAAAACGGTAAGTACAGCTTCGATTGTAAAAAAAAAACCACCCGATTCCCCTAGACAAAATGAGCCTCAATCTAGTTAAAAATTAACTTTTTGGGTAAACCTCCACTTTAACTCCATACTTTCTTCTTCAATACTCTGCATCAAACCTTCCATATTACATGTTTCCTCCACTGTAATTAACCACTCACGGATTGAGGGGGCCTCTACTTCTTGCCACTTTATGGGGATTATTCTTTTCGCGGCGTTCAACACATGTGGTATTACTGATTTTCTATATTGTTTTACTGACCCTTCAACCCCATGTAATAGGACTAACCACGGGTCCTGTGGAATTTCTTTTTTTTAGTAATTTCTTTTATAAGCTGAAGGTTCTCTCTACAATATGTTAACATTTTTGGGCAGTCCCACCACAGATGGGCCATCGTTTCCAACGCTTTAGATCCTCGCCAACTTTACCAGTTGGTACCTGATGACTCTGTCGGGCGTTGCGTACCATCTTGTTAAACATTTATGATTAATTTCAACCATGCTGGTGTCAACTGCCGAGCTGTGGGTTAGGTCTAGGATTTTACTAATAGTGGCTTTATCTATATGTGACCCCAATTCCCTTTCCCATTTAAAGGGGTTGTAAAGGAATTTTTTTTCCCCCTAAATAGATTCCTTTACCTCAGTGCAGTCCTCCTTCACTTACCTCATCCTTCCATTTTGCTTTTAAATGTCCTTATTTCTTCTGAGAAATCCTCACTTCCTGTTCTTCTGTCTGTAACTCACCACTAGGGATGAGCCGAACATCCCCCCCCCCGTTCAGTTCGCACCAGAACCTTCGAACGGACCGAACGTTCGCGCGAACATTTAGAACCCCATTAACGTCAATGGGACTCGAACGTTCGAATTCAAAAGTGGTAATTTTAAAGCCTAATATGCAAGTTATTGTCCGAAAAAGGGTTTGAGAACCCGGGTCTTGCCCCAGGGAACATGTATCAATGGAAAACAAAGTTTTAAAAATGTTTTTTCTGGAGCAGCGATTTTAATGATGCTTAAAGTGAAAAAAAAAAAATTATGAAAAATTCCTTAAAAGATCGTACCTGCTGGGTGTCTATAGTAGTGGCACGTGTTTAGAACTGTCCCTGCACAAAACGAGATTACTATAAGAAAAAAGTAATTTAAGACTGCTTGCGGCTTTAATGTAATGTCTGGTCCCTGCAATATGGATGAAAATCATTGAGAAAAATAGCATGGGTTTCCCCGCCCCCCTCCACAGGTCATTACCAGCCCCTTTGGCCCTATATACTTTTGAACAGCAGTATACAGGCGGTGCAAACAAGACAGGGACTGTAGGTTTGTTGTTAAGTAGAATCTGTTTGTAATTTTCAACTGGTACTTCTTTAACCACTTAAGGACCGCCTAACGCCGATATACGTTGGCAGAATGGCACCGCTGGGCACAATCACGTACCTGTACGCGCCCCGGTCCGAAGCTCCGCGATCGGTCCCCGGAGCTGAAGAACGAGGATAGCCGCGTGTAAACACGGCTTGACCGTTCTTTACTGTGGCGCCGTCATTGATTGTGTGTTCCCTAATATAGGGACGCACAATCAATGACGTCAGACCTACAGCCACACCCCCCTACAGTTGTAAACACACAGTAGGTGAAACATAACCCCTTCAGCGCCCCCTGTGGTTAACTCCCAAACTGCAACTGTCATTTTCAGAGTAAAACAATGCATTTTAAATGCATTTTTTGCTGTGAAAAAAAAATGGTCCCAAAAATGTGTCAAAATTGTCCGAAGTGTCCGCCATAATGTCGCAGTCACGAAAAAAAAATCGCTGATCGCCGCCATTAGTACTAAAAATAAAAAAAATTAATAAAAATGCAATAAAACTATCCCCTATTTTGTAAACACTATAAATTTTGCGCAAACCAATCGATAAACGCTTATTGCGATTTTTTTTACCAAAAATAGCTAGAAGAATACGTGAAGAATAATGTGACAAAAATAATTTGACGACATTTGGCTGCTTGGGGCCAATGTGTGTCAGTATTTAGGTCAAGGGAAGGGGGGAGGGATTTTGGAAGGGACTTTTCGCGGCACTGATAAAGACAATCTGATAAAAAATATCAATATTTATTCAACAAAAAAGAAAATAAGTATAATACAAAGACAATTTAAGAACAAACCCCACATTTCACAACAGAAAGCAAAAAACAGACTGTGTCTTAATGTAAGGAATTGATGACCTCGACCGGTTTTGCAGTGATTTACCTCTTCTTCAGGACGAAATTCGTTTCTCTTCTAAAAAGTATGCATAAACATATAAATAAACAAGCAGAATATACAATATGTGTATACATTGTGTACAATTCAATACAATGCGTTATATAATGGAGCCAAGCACTCACCCAGGTTGGTCATATGATCAGACGTGGAGCCTGGCGCGTGGAGGGGGATATTTTATTTAGACGGGCTCTATTAAGGCGAGGAGTAGAATAAATCATATATACAGGGAATGGTCAGTTAATTATTGAGGTGTAGGTCACCAGTGAGTGGGAGGAAGTGTGTGTGGGTGACGGAAAAAAGGGAGAAAGGTTGAGGGGGGGAAAAGAAAGAGGAAAGAGAGGGAAAGGGGGTAAGAAAATTGGGGAAGGGAAAGAGGGGGGAGTGAGGAAGGGAGAGGTTGTTTGGGGGGAGGAAGAAGAAAGGCGGGGGGGGGGGAAGAAGGAAAATGGGGGGAGGGGGGGGGGTTTGGGAATTAAAATAAATAAGGTTAGGATTAACGTGAAAGGGGAGGGGAGGGAGGGAAAGAGGAGAAGAGAGGAAAAGGGGGGGGAAAAAGGAAAGGGGAGAAGGGGAAGGGGGAATGGGGGGAGGAAGAAATGGGGGGGGGGGAAACAGGTATTATTGAGGATAAGGGTAAACAATTGGATAATAATATCAAGGGAAGGATAGGAAAGGGAAAGAGAGAGGGGGGGGAAAGACAGGGGTAAAGGAGAAAAGAAAGAAGAAGGGGGAAAGGAAGAAGGATCAGCGAGGACTAGTGAAGTGGTGCATAAAGTGTCTGGACAAGGGGTAAAAGGGGAAGAAGGGGGGTGTGTAAGGAAGGGGGGGGTGAAAAACGGGTGTGTGTGGTGTGTGGGGTGGAGGAGGGACAGGGGAGGGAAAAGGAAAGGGGGGGGGGAAGGGAGGGGAGGGGAAAAGTGGGGGAACAGGGAAGTGGGGGTTTGTTTAAGAGGGGAAAAAAGGGGGGGAGGGGGGGAGGTGTTGGATAAGGTAGATGGAGGAGGGGGAGAAGGGACGGGGGAATGGAAGGGGCAGTGAGAGGGCTAGTGAGGATCGTAAAGTTGGTGACCTTGATAAGAAAACATCCGCATATACAGGAAGTGCATTGTTATATACAGGGATACATGGAAATGGGAAGGTGGTGAATGGGAAAAGCCCATCAACAGACACGTCAGTGAATTAGAAGAGTCCATCACCAGGGTGACCAACCAACAATACACACTCCCCAAGGGGTCCTTACCAGGACTGCAGCAAAGGTATGCAGATTACTGGGCACAGAGAACCGGACAATAATAGCCTTGTGTGTGCTATCTCACAATGCCAGGGTAAAGGCAAACATTAGGCACTCGATCCAACTGAGGAGTCCAAAGGAAGGAGTTTTTAGCCATAAAAATGATTAAAGGGTCAGTAGGAAAGGAGCCTTTGTAATTAGGCATAAATCTTACTCACCTAGGCTCAAGAGTGTCCACGTGTGTCCCCAGGGAGAGCATCCGTGCTAACTCACAGAAGCGGCTGTGTCAGCCGCTTTTGTAAGCATCCCTGGACGGCGCGTGACGTCATCGAATTGCGACGCCGCCGCCGTCCAACGTCCCACCAATCCCAGCACATGAGTGCATGGGTGTGCAGCTGCTGACCCAATGGCACGACGCCAGGTCATAGGCTGCAAGCAGAGAGCTCCAAGAGGTTGAGATATGGTGGAGCCACACCTCCCCAGCCACCCCTAACTAAAAAAGATAAAAAAGCCCTGAAAAGTACTCAAAAGCGTGTACCCACAGCAGGTGACCTAGTCGATACCAATCTACCCACAGAAAATCTAGCAATATCCACGTCATTACATGGTGCCATCCCAAGGTATTGAATACTGCCCTAATGACCAACAGATATACAAAAATCAGTGACGAGACTATTTTTTTAGACCTAAAAAAACAACAAGGAAACCTGGACACTTTCGTCCTAAAACCCACCCAAACCTTGCCAACTCCACTACAACCCACTCCCCTCAAAATAATCAATTGAATATCATCAATCTCACCCCCTATGCACTATCTGAGGATCAGTCTTCAGTCTTACAACTAGGGTTGGGCTTTTGCCCACTCGACCCCCTTAAAGTAACACACACAATTAAAGACTTGTACCTTTTGCTCGTAATTTGACATATAAATTCATTTTTGATAATGATCGAACTCGTGTGAGGTTGGAGCATGAGCTCGCGGAGCGCACCAAGCAATTCACAGTGGCTGAGTTCCGTGCGCTCCGCGATCTCATGCTCCTTTACGATGAGAGTAACCCAGAAGAAATGGAGCTTCTCCTGCTCCAGATTCCAGCCCATCCCAGGAGCCTCCATCCTATGTCCTCCCCCTCTCTCCTCCCCCAAATTATTCCGCCTTCCGTCTAGGAAGTTTCCGGATTTAATGACCTGTCCCTCAATCTGGTCCTTCGTACAGGCCACAATACGTGACCTTAAACAGGAATGGCAGAAGGCCACTCCAAACTAACTGAGAATCAAACTAAAGCCCTGAAAACCTTACAAAAGAACCCCAAAATCGTGATTAAACAATCAGATAAGGGGGGGAACATTGTTTTGATGACACATTCATTCTATCAGGAGATGTGCCTATCCATATTAAACAACCACCATTGGTATTGTCGTATTTCCCCTACCCTTATTGACTCCTTCTCCCTTGAACTTAAGACAATTTGTTTGAGGCCTACCATCAAGGCCTAATAGAGAAGGACACCCTTGAGTATCTTGTCCCTAATTTCCTCGCCTTCCTACCTTCTATGCCCTCCCAAAAACCCACAAAAGTTTACAAAAGCCCCTGGACGACCGATTGTCTCAGGCATCGACTCACTTACAGACCATGCTAGTAGGTTTGTCGATGCCTTTCTTATGCCACATGTGACCAGTCTTCCGTCCTTTATCAGAGACACTTCGGATCTGTTAAGACACATTGAGGGAATCCAAGTCCCTCCTGACGCCCTGCTCGTGGCTTGGATGTAGAGGCCTTGTACTCAAGCATCCCCCACGAGCAGGGGTCAGGATGGCTGGCTCTTTCCTCTACGAACAGGAGAACACTTCCTGGCCTTTAGTGAATTTTGTTTTACAGTTGTTATTGTTTATTTTGACCAAAAATCATTTTATTTTTAATGACAACTGTTTTTACAAACCCAGGGCGTGGCTATGGGCACCTCCTGTGCCCCAGCCTACGCAAACCTATATCTAGGTGCGTGGGAACGTTTTTTGAATGCAAGTGAACTATACAGTAGATTCATGGACAAGATACTGGTGTGGTATCGATTCATAGACGACCTGTTCATTATTTGGACAGGTTCAAGTGAATCTCTACTTGAGTTTGTACAGACACTCAACATCAACGAGTTTAATTTAAAGTTTACGGTGGTGTTTGATGAAAGCCAGGTCCCCTTTTGGACCTGACGGTCATCAAACAGGCTGACGGCACATTATATACCGATCTCTATAGAAAACCAACAGCGGGTAACACCCTTCTATATGCCTCCAGTGCCCACCCTAAACCTCTTATTCGAAGTATCCCATTCGCCCAATACTTACGGTTGCGGAGAAACTGTACGATATCAACAGACTTTAAAAGACAGGCGGACGAACTACGAGACCGCCTCCTTGCCCGTGGCTATACCCACACTAATTTAAAAAGGGCCTACAACAGGGCGTGCCTTCGACCTAGACACTCCCTGCTGTATGATCCCTCAAAAAATATAAAAAAACGCACATGAGTCAGTACGATTCATTACAACGTACTCTGCACACCATAATGAATTGCGCAATATATTGCAAGCTAATTGGCACATCCTCGCTGAAAATAATATTCTGAAAAAATATGTCAAACAACAACCTGAAATGGTGTTCCGCCGGGCCCACTCACTGCGCGACCGATTGACCAAGAGTCACTATACCACAGAACATACAACACATACATCACCCAGGGGCACCTATAAATGTGGCAATTGCCCAAGATGCCCGTGGGTAATGGAAGGTGAACATTTTTTATTACCTAATGGTGAAGATTTTTACCCCCCCTTCTTTGCCAATTGTGGCACAAAGGGTATTGTTTATCTTATGATTTGTATCTGTGGAGCCTTTTATATAGGCAAGACTTTAGAGAATTTCGGCAACGTATGGGTGATCACCTTTACGATTCAAATGTAGGGAAACTAACAACAGTAGGGCGTCACATTGGACTATACCACAGATATGATCTCTCTGTTGTAAGGTTTTTTATTTTGGAAATAATTCCACAACACCCACGGGGGGAGACTGGAATAGGACCATTTTACAAAAAGAATGTCTGTGGATCGAGCATCTCGATGCCACGACATTCCCAGGATTAAATGAAATGAACCTACAAATCCTTTTTACGTAACATCAATAATCCAATAATGGATCCTCTCCAGTCTCCAAAACCCCCCCCCCCTTTCCCCCCCCCCCTCCCCTTGCCCCCTTCCCCCCTTTCCTGATCCCTCATGTCCCTTCCCTTTACCCCTACCCCCCCCCCCTTTTCCCCCCCCCCCCTTTCCCCCCCCCCCCCTTTCCTTGCCTTCCCTTGTTGATGTCCTAATTGCCATCCATCTTTAAATAGGTTGTGGCATCAATTTGGAGGCTTTATTTTGCCTCAATATATACACATATATGGACACTAAAGGGTAAATGTCTGATGCTACTCCAGCACCCCGTCTTGGCAATAATTAACCTTGAACTCTGAATCAATAGCCAAGCATTGTGGTGGACTAATCCCCCGCCATTTATATGTATTCAGTACTGATCTTGTTTATTGCTGTCCATGCAATGTAAATGTCTATGTATTTTTTGTTTATAATACGGTGCGTTTTCTGGAGCTCTGACAGCCTGGTTGATTGATCGGGCCCCGGACCTGGTTCCTTCCCTTTGATTGGCGCGTGGAGTGTCGTCCCCGGCAGAGAGCACCAATTGGAGCTCTCTGCTTGCAGCCTATGACCTGGCGTCGTGCCATTGGGTCAGCAGCTGCACACCCATGCACTCATGTGCTGGGATTGGTGGGACGTTGGACGGCGGCGGCGTCGCAATTCGATGACGTCACGCGCCGTCCAGGGATGCTTACAAAAGCGGCTGACACAGCCGCTTCTGTGAGTTAGCACGGATGCTCTCCCTGGGGACACACGTGGACACTCTTGAGCCTAGGTGAGTAAGATTTATGCCTAATTACAAAGGCTCCTTTCCTACTGACCCTTTAATCATTTTTATGGCTAAAAACTCCTTCCTTTGGACTCCTCAGTTGGATCGAGTGCCTAATGTTGCCTTTACCCTGGCATTGTGAGATAGTACACACAAGGCTATTATTGTCCGGTTCTCTGTGCCCCAGTAATCTGCGTACCTTTGCTGCAGTCTGGTAAGGACCCCTTGGGGAGTGTGTATTGTTGGTTGGTCACCCTGGTGATGGACTCTTCTAATTCACTGACGACGTGTCTGTTGATGGGCTTTTCCCATTCACCACCTTCCCATTTCCATGTATCCCTGTATATAACAATGCACTTCCTGTATATGCGATGTTTTCTTATCAAGGTCACCAACTTTACGATCCTCACTAGCCCTCTCACTGCCCCTTCCATTCCCCCGTCCCTTCCCCCCCCCCTCCATCTCCTTATCCAACACCTCCCCCCCCCCCCCCTTTTTTCCCCTCTTAAACAAACCCCCCCTTCCCTGTTCCCCCACTTTTCCCCTCCCCTCCCTTCCCCCCCCTTTCCTTTTCCCTCCCCTGTCCCTCCTCCACCCCACCCCCTCCACACACACCCGTTTTTCCCCCCCCCCTTCCTTACACACCCCCCTTCTTCCCCTTTTACCCCTTGTCCAGACACTTTATGCACCACTTCACTAGTCCTCGCTGATCCTTCTTCCTTTCCCCCTTCTTCTTTCTTTTCTCCTTTACCCTGTTTTTCCTCCCTCTCTCTTTCCCTTTCCCATCCTTCCCTTGATATTATTATCCAATTGTTTACCCTTATCCTCAATAATACCTGTTTCCCCCCCCCCCCCATTTCTTCCTCCCCCATTCCCCTTCCCCTTCTCCCTTTCTTTTTCCCCCCCCCTTTTCCTCTCTTCTCCTCTTTCCCTCCCTCCCCCCTCCCCTTTCACGTTAATCCTAACCTTATTTATTTTAATTCCCAAACCCCCCCCCTCCCCCCATTTCCTTCTTCCCCCCCCCCCGCCTTTTTCTTCCTCCCCCCCAAACAACCTCTCCCTTCCTCACCCCCCTCTTTCCCTTCCCCAATTTTCTTACCCCCTATCCCTCTCTTTCCTCTTTCTTTCCCCCCCTCAACCTTCCCCCTTTTTTCCGTCACCCACACACACTTCCTCCACTCACTGGTGACCCACACCTCAATAATTAACTGACCATTCCCTGTATATTTGATTTATTCTACTCCTCACCTTAATAGAGCCCGTCTAAATAAAATATCCCCCTCCACGCGCCATGGCTCCACGTCTGATCATATGACCAACCTGGGTGAGTGCTGGCTCCATTATATAACGCATTGTATTGAATTGTACACAATGTATACACATATTGTATATTCTGCTTGTTTATTTATATGTTTATGCATACTTTTTAGAAGAGAAAAGAATTTCCTCCTGAAGAAGCGGTAAATCACCGCGAAACCGGTCGAGGTCATCGATTCCTTACATTAAGACACAGTCTGTTTTTTGCTTTCTGTTGTGAAATGTGGGGTTTGTTCTTAAATTGTCTTTGTATTATACTTATTTTCTTTTTTGTTGAAATAAATATTGATATTTTTTATATCAGATTGTCTTTATCAGTGCCGCGAAAAGTCCCTTCCAAAATCCCTCCCCCCTTCCCTTGACCTAAATACTGACACACATTGGCCCCAAGCAGCCAAATGTCGTCAAATTATTTTTGTCACATTATTCTTCATATCAAATGGGATGTAGGCACCTTGTTACTTTTTTATATTTTTATTCTAAAAGAGGCGACACTCTCTCCTTTTTTCCTCAACTAGAAGAATACGTATCGGCCTAAACTGAGGATTTTTTTTTTATATGTGTGACGGTAGTAGAATGATATCCCCGTCAAAGATTCCCTTCTCCCATAAAGAAAATCACCCAATATTCCATGAGGAGGAATATTCCTGGATCACCCAATAAGCCACACATGAGTCAGAGCTTACTGCTGGAACAAGACAGACTTTAATGGTACAACACACAGCTTATCTAATTACAAAACTGTTATAATGACAATCTTCGCCCCCCCCTCACACAGTGGGGGCTCTCATACAGATTATTAGGCAGACACTTCGGAGCCGACCCTGAAAACACATTTTCTTTGGATAATGACATCAGTGAAGTTAATTACTAGTTGTAACAGAATACGTTATCTAGACAGCTTGGCCCCCCATATAGAAGAGATAATTACCACAATGAAGCAATCAGAATAATTAACATGAGCCACTTATCTAATCACAGTAAACACAGGGCTCCTTCACACAACACACTAGAATCAATTACCCTTTAAGATAGGGCTGGCTGGGGAAGGGTCATTAACATTTCAACAGCCTGTTAGCAGAGGGAGTCACACCTGAAATCCACCTTCCCTCTAACACAGCATTAACAAGCAGGGAGAATGAAATTGAAACATATAGGCAAAAAGTCCTTCACAATATGTTTTTGGGGGATATTTATTATAGCAAAAAATATTTTAAAAATTTCAAAATTGTCGCTCTATTTTTGTTTATAGCGCAAAAAATAAAAACCGCAGAGATGATCAAATACCACCAAAGAAAGCTCTATTTGTGGGAAAAAAAAGGACGGCAATTTTGTTTGGGAGCCACGTCGCAGCGACGCAGTGCCGAATCGCAAAAAGCTGCCTGGGCCTTTACCTGCATTTTGGTCCGGTTCTTAAGTGTTAAAGTGTAGCTTCAGCCATAAAATCTAGAGAAGGGTTATCACTAGGGTTGCCAACTTTTTGTCATCTCTCTCTCTCTCTCTCCCTCTCCCTCTCCCCCTCCCTCTCCCCCTCTCTCCCTCTCCCCCTCCCTCTCCCCCCCTCTCTCTCTCTCTCTCTCTCCTTTAGATATGATTCTGCATGGGAGGAGGGTATGACAGGGGCAGTATGTACAGGAGAAGAGTGTGGAGGGTATGATGGGGGTAGTATGTACAGGAGAGGAGTGCGGAGGGGATGACGGGGGCAATATGTACAGGAGAGGAGTGTGGAGGGGATGATGGGGGCAGTATGTATAGGATAGGAGGGGATGATGGGGGCAGTATGTATAGGAGAGGAGTGTGGAGGGGGAATGATGGGGGCAGTATGTATAGGAGAGGAGTGCGGAGTGGAATGATGGGGGCAGTATGTACAGGAGAGAAGTGCGGAGGGTGTAAGACACAAGATTGTCCTACGGGTTCAAGTGGCTGCTTGCAGGTCTTTGGTGGGCTTCTCTGAGTATATGTTGTTCAAGTCTGTCAGTCAAGTCACCGCTGTTATCTGCCCTTGACATGCGCATGGAGAATTCAAAGAAACCACAGTTTGATGCTTAGAAATCTGATTGTATTATCCGGGTTACAGCATATATACTAAAATACATCATATGAGGCGGATAATGGTGCCATGTCTTTAAGCCAATCAGAATACAGATGCATAAGACACTCCCACTATAATGATTGATTATCCGTGACTTTACCTAGATTCGTGTTTGTTTACTCTGTGTATTTATTCAAAGTGGTCAGTTTAACAATGTCACGCCACTCTGGGAAATCCTGAATCATTATCTATTAAGTCAATACACAAGCTGCTGTCAGCAGTATGAAAGCCCCTTCTAAATGTCTCTTATTTCTACCTCTAAGAGATTTTCTCTATCATGTCTAAAATGAATGCTGTATGATCAAAATGGAGTAGGTATTGTCAATTATAATCCAACGGAGGTTATGGCGGTGGCAGAATAGGGAGGGATTTCTTGCAGCATCTATAGGGGGGCAGGGAGCGATGTTAGGAAGGAAAGTGACCATGGAATAAAATCCTTAAGCTGGGTGGGGGTGGGGGTTTTGGGGGGGTAGGAAGCAGCTCTGAGTGATGTATGTATAAAGTGGTCTGGGGGGGGGGGAGGTGATGTAAGCTGGGGGGGGGGGGGGGTTGGGGGCTGAGAAGTGGTCAGATAGCGATGTCTATAATAATAATAAAAAAAAAAACTTGTGCACATCCACTAAAAACATAACACAATAATTTACCTGGCTGGAACGACGAGCAAGGGCCGTGGACGAGGACTGACACCCGATGTGAGTAACACTTTGAATCACCTTCCTTTTGTTTTATCTTTCCTCCGTGTGCCCTGGCCTACCTCATTCTCTCTCCATGAGTCTACTGGTACTCTGATATGGACTCTGGGACACGGTGCTGCCCTATCGCTATTACCTACCGTCACTAATCCTTCATGTACCGGCCTTCCCTGTTTGGGCCTATTTTTCCGGGATGCACGGGAGGTAGCCACCATATAAACTGAATTTACTCCCCTTGTGCTGCTGAAGCGAACTGTTCCCCTTGCTCTCTCCCCCTCAACATGACTCTCCCCTTCTATTTCACCCATTAGCGGCTTGCCATAATATGGGTTCAGTCATCCTCCTATTTTATTTTTTATTTTTTTACACACCAGTTGGGTCCGGTGAGGCCCGAGATACCACCCACGGGACTGGAGCCTCAGATAGCTGGTGGTCCTACCCACCACGCACACGGTGCAGCAAGACTTTTGCCCCCCATGTTGGAAGGAAATTGGACTGTTATGCTTGGAGCTGCAGCAACACTGTGATTTGTGCTGCCCTTATTTTTTGGGGCCTCAGCCGCTGCTTTTTTGATATTCTGCAGCTCCACCAGTATATCCTTACATGCTTAAATCGAGATAAGTTCATATTTCCACTGTTGGGATTTTTTCCTGTGTTTTGGGATGATGCCTACACCAAGTTCCTGGGGTGTAAGGCGGGGTGGGGGGGTGTGGAAAAGTTTCGCCCTTACAAGAGCCTTTGTCACAGTCTGGGATATTAAGAGGGGTCCTAGATGACGCGTTTCGCCCTTACAAGAGCTTTGTTCACAGTCTGTGACTGTGACAAAGCTCTTGTAAGGGCGAAAACGCGTCGTCTAGGACCCCTCTTAATATCCCCCTTTTATGATGGAAGATCCTATTCATGCATAAGAACTTTTATATCCGATTATTTTAATCGCCATGCAACGCTGTTGATTTTTCAACAAGCGCATACTGCATTTTGCCCACTGGAGGGCGCCTAAACTTCTCCCTGCAGTACAGCTGGTTTACTGAAACAGTGTCTCAGACATGGGACGCTTGCATGTTCACCCAGGGAGAGCGTCCTTTCTGATAGGCTGATCCACCCTGTGTCTCCAGCAGTCACATTTATCGGGTCTGTGAAGCTTCCAGACCCGCATAGGAGAGAGCCTAGGATCCCGGACATTGTTACATCAGCCAGGAGAAGGACATTCGATCGATGTTTACATCTGGCTGGGTAATGTACTGTGCTCACCATTTGCACTAATGATGTCTTGCTAGACAGCCCACAAACTAAAACCGCAAGCTTTAACCATTTGAAGTCTGAAGAGGGTGCTGGTCTGATGCAGACATTTGGAAAGTTTTTTTTATACTTTTTTTATTATATTGTGTACATTGTGGAAACTTTCCCTTTTTTAACCATATAAAGGACTGGATCTTCCGAAAATTAAAGTGTTAATGTATGTTTTTTTTTTTTTTCTTCACAAACATTAAGTGGATTTATAATTGGTGAACTTTCAGGAGTGCAGAGTTTTCCTTTTTGGTGTATTTGTGGTACTTCAGGGTATCCGGATCTCTGCAGCACGGACTGTTCTCAGCCCATACGAGGGTTTCAAGTATTTCATGGGATATTAGTTATTTCCCATTGAGCGCCAGTGATTTTTTTGTATCAATATTGCTGTGTGGAAAAGTTTAGATTGAGTAAATTGTTGCTTGTAACAGTATGGCAGTGGGTCACACTACCAGCTCTCATGTTGTTGCGGATCTTGTATGTGCAATGTGTATTTATGCTTCTGTGTCCATTTTCAATACCTAGTCTGTTATCCCTGATCGCTACTCCTTATGCAAGGCTGCTTAAAGCCCCGTACACACGGTCGGACTTTTGGCCAACCAACTTCAAAATCTGCAACTTTTCGAATTTGTCCGACCGTGTGTACGCTCCATCGGACCAACTTTTTTGGCTTTCATCGGACAAAAAGTTTGGTCTGCGAACGGACCAACTTTACGTCAAGAAAAGTCCGATGGTGCAAAGTCCGACCGTGTGTACAGAAAACAGTCAGACTTTTTGAAAAAGTCAAAATGCACATGCTCTGAAGTAAAGAGCACCCGGAAGCCTTCTGTCTAGTAAAACTAGCGTTCGTATTTGAAAATGCACATTCGTGACGCGATTCTCTTTTTCTTTATAATGTCATAATATTAAAACCTGCTTTGCTGGTGATACGGACGGATTAAAAACAAATGGATTTACTTTGGATTAGTGTATTTTGCTTATATGAATCCAGCACATTTCTATATTCTTTTGTGTGTCAACTTCTAACAACCCCATTATCCCCAATTATTTCTGCTGGTCAAAGTAACAACTACTCTATTTGTGTCCCTTCATTTTTTGCAAGGGGCCTGCCTACTCACAAACTGACATTTGACTTAACACACATAATCCAAGACTTTTTAACATCATCCTTTTATTTTTTTTTTAAATGTCTACAATAATGACAGATCCAAAACAACAGGAAGGCAGCAATAGAACAACTGGTGAAATTGGCAAAGCCTCTGTACCCCAGGGCATACATTAATTAGGTTTGAATCTCCAAACTTGGGGACCTGAGCATTAAATTAAATATAGGGAGCACAAGAAGATTGTGGTCTCAAAAAGATGGGGAGCAGCAGCAGCAGACATATCTGTCCCCAGGCTGTGGTACTTCACCAGGCTGATATCTTTTGCATACCAAACTGAACCACGACCAACACTCTCCACACTTCAATCCCCATCAGCTGAGGCCATTTTTTTTTCGCACTCCCAACACAATACAAAAAACAAAAATATATTAAATATAAATCTTTTCTGGCATTAATCTGACATTTTTTGAAAGCCAAACATAAAATTAGCCACTCAAATTTCCAACACAAAAAAAAATGTTCAATATTATTGTTCTAAAAATTAGTAGCCCCTAAAATCTGGGCTCTGAGTTGGCCACTGACCCCCATGCTGCTGTGGTGGGTGGGCTTGCTGGGGTGGGTAGGTTGGCTGGTGTGGGTAGGCTGGGTGGGCTTGGTAGCTTGTCTGGGGTTGGTAGGCTGTCTGTGGTTGGTAGGCTGTCTGTGGTTGGTAGGCCTGTTGTTGATTCGCTGGAGGTGCGTGATCTAAATCACAGACATGTGAATTAGGGTTTAGCTCCCGTTTCCTGGCCTTGCTAAGGAGCTGTACCATGATCCCCTCACATAGCTCCCTTTGATCGGCATCAATTTTCCTTAACTTATTTGCAATAAAACAGCCGAACCCTTCTGCACTATCGGGTGCTGTGGTGATGACCGATGTGGCCCTCATCCTCAGAAATTCCGCTGTGGCCGCCTCATCCAGATGTTGCCTCTTCTTGGCCCTTTTTCTAGGAGGGTTCAGTGTAGGGATTCTGCATTGTGTGGACTGTCTGCTGGGCCCAGCCTCTTCTTGGCTGCCAAGGTCCTGTGTCTGAAAAAGGAGCATCATTGATTTTTTGTTGCCATCATAACAACACATTAACATCATAGTATATTTGAATGGCCATATTTTCAATAATACTATACCTGTGTCAAGCTGAGCTCCTCCTCCTCCTCCTCTTCTTCATCATCCTGTGTTGGTTCAGCTTTAGTATCTGTGGCCTCTGCTGATGCGGATGGAAGTGTGGAAAGATGTTGTCGTGGCTCAGTTTGGTCCTTTAAAAACATCATGCTGCTGAAGTACCATAGCTTGGGCACATACACGTCATCTGCTGCAGCTCCCGATCTTTTTGATCCCTCGATCTTCTTGAGCTCCCTGAGAAAAGTGCTCCTCAGGCTCCCAATTTTGGCTTTAATTTGTGTATCGTTGGCCCTGGGGTAGTCTTTGCTTCTGCCACCAGTTGATCTATTGCTGCCTGCCTTTTATTTTTATTAGAATAATCTTTATAGGTGACCTGCCACAGACAGGTGTGAGATCTGTAGAGCTCGATAAAAGCTGAGATGAAGTTTCGTGAATTCAGCTTTCCACCCTTTGGTTTAGGCATGTTTTTTATGAGATCTCTGCAATAAAGGATACAATACAACCAATAAGTGCTTGCTTTGAGTTCCTAACCTGCTTATCCAATCTCGGTTTGGTTCTATAAGCTAAATCATGCAGTAACCACTAGTGTCACAATGTATTCACCTACCTTCGTTCCGCGTATCCCTTCGGCTGGACGTGGAGTCGTACCGATGGCTTCGTTCATGCGTCCGTGACATCGACCACTCGTTCTTGATTTATATAGCCTGCGCATGCGTGAAGCTCTGTTCTACGTGCGTCATGACGCTGGGGCGGGACCACATTCTTTTTTCTGCATGCGACATTCTGGGATGTGTGAGGGAGAACATGATGGCGGAAACCACGAAAACGAACAGGCCCCGCATTGGAGGTGTTTATAGAAAGCACAAGGCCACCCCCATGAGCAAGGGGGAGATGGTGTGCATCTTTGAGAAATACGATTACGATTGCAAAATGGAGAACTATGATAGGCCCAACAGCCATAAAGACTGGGTTCTGGAGAAGGTCCTCGCAGTATTGGAAGGAGATTATGGGGTCCAACGAACGAAAGACCAAATACGAAAACGATGGTCAGATTTGAAGCACAGAGGGCAAGAAAATTTTGATTCCATTCACCGCACCATTAACAAAAAAGTAAGTACATCTAATTATCTAATTATGTGTCTTTACATTATAGATGGATGAAATTTAATGGGGATTTTTTCTTGTGGGGGCTACAGAAGAAGTTAATACAAGTTTTCATGCAGTTCATTATAATTGTAAAGTTGTTCTTTCTGTCTTGGCTACTTTTGTCAAATACTTAAAGTGGATCTCCACTCTAAAGTGGAGTCCCGCTGATCGGCACCCTCCCCCCTCCGGTGTCACATTTGACACCTTTCAGGGGGGAGAAGGTGCAGATACCTGTCTACAGACAGGTATCTGCACCCACTTCCGGCCCTACGATGCGGGCAAAAGACGGGTTTTTCCCTTGCTTCCCGTCCGTCCCCCGTTGTATGCTGGGAACACTCGGCTCCCAGCACACAGCGGGAGCCAATCGGCGGGCACCGGGCAGTGAAGCCGGAGCGCTTCACTTCCTGGTTCCCTCACCGTGGATGGAGGGGGGAGCAGCAGGGTGACGAGCGATCGGCTCGTCATCTGCTGCGATCGGCGCTGGACTCCAGGACAGGTAAGTGTCCTAATATTAAAAGTCAGCAGCTGCAGTATTTGTAACTGCTGGCTTTTAATATATCTTTTTAGTGGCACATCCGCTTTAATATACTGTATTCTAATGTTTTCCACAGGACAAAGGCACAGAGAAAAACACCACAGGGGACAAAGGGAGGCTTCCCTTGGCCGGGCTTCAACAGGGGAGAGAACAGGGGAGACAACAGGCCCAAAATCTCCCCCAAAACGTAAGTAAATACTAATAGAAATTTGATTTTGCCAGCGTCAGGGGTGTTTATAGGTAGGACAAAGGCCATGGGCTCAGGGCGGAACTTAAGGGGTACATTACACTTTATGTTAGATGCGTGGCTTCTCACTCACCATTAATGATGCATTTGCAGGGTAGACATGGTCAGAGGAAATGCCCTGGGGAACAGAGTCACATCATATATCCCATATTGCTATAGCAAACAAGAGTGATGGGTGTCATCTGCCTGAGTTGTTTAATGTGGCCAATATATAGACATTTCTTCACACATTTTAAATGACATCATACTCCTGTTCCCTAGCATTGCGTTTATTTTAATAATGCATAGTGTAGTGCACTAGTGTGGAGCAAACTTGGTCACCAGGGCAAGGTTGGTGTACCTTAAAAGCAGCACATGTGATTCTGGTAATATAATGTAAGTTTGCGTAGGCTTCATAGATGTTTTATTGTTTAATTTTAGAGGATCGTGAGTGTGCTCAGCACCAACCTTTGCAGGATTTGGAGGATAGCGCTGGACCCAGCAAAGAGCCACCAGTCGACAGCACATCCCCAGACACCAGATATGCTGAGGGTGAAAGAGTGCAAGAAATACAAGATGAGCCTGTTGTTTGCCCCAGTAAGTTTTTTGAACATGTGCATTGCAAAATCAAGACATGTTTATTGTTTAATAGTCCACACCATTCACGCCCACAACACAGTAGCAAATTATGTAGTGTATTCAACATTTGAGCATGTAGAAGGGAGAGGTGGCAGTGGTGTTTAGGTAGATGCATGTGAAGACACATGTGAAGACACATGGATATGCACCTGGCCCATGATTTACAGAGTATTATCTGTAGTGTGTACATTCCCTAGTAGTGTAGTTGTATTATGAAGAGCAAAAAGGTTGCTAGCACTTATTGAGTGTCTAGGTTTAGGTAAGTATTTTCAGAAACTAGCCCTGAATAATAATGTGCTCCTTTTTTTATTGCCTCAGTCACTTGACCATCAAACCCATTCATATTTTTTATCTTCTTCCAAGGCCACCAACTACCAGGATGCACTATTGGTCGGATCAGTGCTGATATGCTGCAGGCAATGACAGAGCTGGAAAATCTCAAGGAGGCTGCCACTGGTGTTCAGAGACGAATCCGGGATTATTACGACCTGTTAGCCAAATTTTAGTTTTTTTTTTGTACATTTCTAGTTTCACATGTTCCCTCGTGTTCATTGTTTTTTCATGGAAATTATTGCAATTAGCCTTGGTTGCACATGCTCAGTTTGTGAGAATTCAAAGAATTTGCACTACTTCTCTTTGCAATACGCACATTTTTGTACATGTGACTTTTTCGGCCAAATCAATACTTTAATTGCTTGGTCATTACCACAAAATGACAATCTTTATGTGTGATTTCTGTGTCTCAGCTCAGTGTTTATCCACTCCTCTTCTCCTGGTGCCTAAAAATGTAATTTTTCATTTGTTTAAGGGCTAGACCCTAAAATATAGAAAAGATGCACATCCAAAAATGCACAATGTAGCTAGGTCAAAAGTGGAACAACTTGTCAATATGACCCTGGGATTGCACCAGGAGAAGGAGAGTTGAGAAAGACTGTGCTAAGGGTCAGTTCGCATCAGACGCAGTTCCATTCATTTTGGTGTGCATTTTTGTGTGCGACAAAGATGCAGGCACAGTGTTTGACATGCACTCCATTATGGTTCCGGTCGGCTCTAGCTCACAACATGGTACTCCGTTTCCGGTGATAAGGATGACTACATGTTGTGAGCTACAGCCAACCAGAACCCACGGAGCGCATGGAGACTACTGTGCATGCCTTTTTGCCCCACGAAAAAATGCTACACAGAATGAACAGAAAGGCATCTGGTCAGACATTTACATTAGTAAATTATATTTTGGTGCGTGAATAAAGCTGAAAATGTTAACATTTCTTCTGAAAACACTTGGCAATGTCTATGGCTCGGTTTTAAAAGATGCATGTTTTGCGTTTTAAAAAAAAAAACACAATTGTGTTATTCCTGAACTCCCAATGTTTTTTTAGTTTGTAAAATGCCAAAAAGTCACATTGGATTGTGCAGGATTGAACAATTATATTTTTTCAAAAAATGTGTGGCTTCTTATTTATCTGATCACTACTACCAGTATATTTGCATATTTGTCTAGGGAAAGTGACAGTGTATTATTGGAAAAGGGGTGTAGCAGAAACACAACGCATAATAATACTACACATAGCTGTTTTCAACCTTAGAAAGGCAAAATTCAACATTTGCTTGGTTCTAAATATTTTATGCAAATCACAGCAAAATTGGACAAATATGTAAAATAATATTAATAAACACAGTGTCAGGGATCGGATGGCAGACTGAATTGATGAGGTCGGCCTCTCTTATACCTCCTGTCCTGGCTCCGCTGAAGGTGAAACAGAGGAAGCCGAAGGACAGGAGGGACACGAGTGCCTGGAGCCGGGGGTCCCGGGAGAACAGCTTGGCAGGGTTCAGCGGCCTGGAGTAGTCCGTGATGAGTTGCGCATGAACAGGTGAAAGCCAGGCAGGTACTTGAG
Organism: Rana temporaria; assembly: GCF_905171775.1. NCBI lineage: Eukaryota > Metazoa > Chordata > Amphibia > Anura > Ranidae > Rana > Rana temporaria. The sequence continues at coordinate 196,915 of NW_024404436.1, read as the reverse complement.
GGTTAACAGTGACCAGGGGCATAGACAGGAGCAAGGTCTCAGGGATAGCCAGGTTCGTCAGCAAGCGGGCAGTGAAGTACCGAATCGTAGACAGAGCCAGAGTCAGGAACGGAGCCGGGTCAGAATACTGGGAAAACATACAGGATCAAGCAGGATTACAGAAACAAGCTGAAGATCAGTCAGCAAGGGCACAAGAGCCCAGACACCCTTTAAATAGGCTGTCTGGCGCCAAACTGAATTAGGCTCGTACGTGTGCCCGCGTGCCCGTATCTGTGCGCATGCGTGGCCGCAACTGCGAGCTCTGGCGCGCATGCGCGCATCTGTGAGCCATTCTATGGCAAAGACTATGCGCTTGCGCACGTCTATGTGCAAAGCGTCTTACGGGAATTCCCTGACACACAGATAACAGCAGCTTGAAATTAGGCTTTTCAACAGGAACATCAAAAAGATTTAACAAAATCTACAGGACATTTTGCTGCCAAGGCACTGCCCCTCTACCCACATAATATTCCATATACTGCTCCCGCACCAGACGGGCATTCTGGGAGGAGACAGCAGGTCTAGTTAGTTGCAGGGCTGGCATCACTGCGTCTTCAGCTGGCCGTCCACCTGAGGGGTCATCAGTATGGCCGGAACCAATGTAGTTAGCAGCATTTCTCCGTAGAAAATTATGGAGGATGCAGCAGCACAACACCACATGGTTAAGTTTGTATTCCGCCAAGTGAATGGCAGTCAGAAAAAGCCGAAAACGACAGGACAAAATGCCAAAGGCGTTTTCAACCACCCTTCTGGCACGAGAAAGTCTATAGTTATAGATCCGTTGCTCAGGGGTGAGGTTCCTCATTGGAAAGGGCTTCAAAAGATGTTCCCCAAGAGCAAACGCCTCATCTGCCACAAAAACAAAGTTGAGGCCCTCCAGGTTGTCCTGCGCAGGTGGCAAATGTAAGGTGCCAGTCGTAAGACGCTGATAGAATTCGGTATGAGCCATGACACCTCCATCAGAATGACGACCATTCATACCAACATCCACATATAGAAATTCATAGTTGGCAGAAACAATAGCAAGAAGAACTATGCTGCTAAAGCCCTTATAATTATAAAAATAAGAGCCTGAGGCCGGTGGAGGAACAATTCTGACATGTTTGCCACAGTTGGGAAAATTCCACTGATTGGCAAACTGGGCCGCAACATCCTGCCATTCCTCAGGGTTTGAAGGAAACTGTGGAGTCAAGCAAAGAAAAATTAGTTAATACTTGAGCAGAAAATATTACCATCAATTTTAACACATACATTATAGGGGCAAGAGAAGAATAAAAAAATTCTAAACATTTGTTGAATACAAATTGACAATCAGAGCTAATAATATGCTTCCTGACTCCCTCTGGTGGCAGATTAAATACATTTTGGGGAGATAATGTTGAATGCTTAAAGTTTGGCAAGTGTTAAGAACTCTCTCCTTTTCCATGGGACCAATATGGTGAACCAATGAAGGATCATGTTGCAACCCACTTGGGTTTTTGTGATTGTCACACCAGAGGGTAGAGAATAACATAATATATACAAAAAAGACAAAGTAAAAAAAAATGGTTTAGAGAAATCATGAAGTGGATCAAATGTGATATCAAAGAAAATAACTTACCCGAATATAGTCCTTCTGCAGGACTTGAATAATGGCACAGCAAGTGTCCGGAATTATGTGTCCCAGAGCCTGGGGAGAGATCCCAGTGGTGAACTTGATGTCCTGGAGGCTTCTTCCTGTGGCCAAATAACGCAAAGTGGCTATGAGCCGTTGCTCTGCAGGAATGGCAGGCCTCATACAGGTGTCCTTCTTGCTAATATATGGGGACAGCAAGTTTAGAAGACGCTGGAAGCAGGCATCTGACATCCGAAGATAGTCCTGAAAATCATTCGGATTGTTTTCTTGCAGCTCCCTGAGCAATGACATATGGGAAAATTGGTCCCGCTGAAGCAACCAATTTTTGGTCCAAACAGTCCTCCTCTTCCTGGTCCGGGTCCGGGCTTGAGCAATAGCCAGAACTCCAAGACCATAAACTGCTCGCTCTCTCGCCGGATTACGCAACATTTCGTAATACAGCGAACACATGCAAAGGAACGAGCAAAAAGGCACGAACTGGAAATCGGGAAAGCACTCACACGAAACGTCAACTAACTATATAGTAGCTGAAGGAACGCAACGGGTGACGTCCGAAAATTGAACTTCCTCTTTGAATCTCGCGGCAGTACGTTGAAACGTCACTACGTTTGAATAAAGAATGATGAGCGCAAACTAAAAATCTAAAAGTGAATATAAAGACAGTCCATAGGGGACTGATAACAATCAATAAAGATATGCAGTGAATTCAAAATTAGTGAAATAACCCAAAACTGATAATAAATCCAAAAATAAAAGTCCAAATATATAAATCAAAGTTTGGATAAATCAATCTAGTGTGCCAGTGATAAACAAAACTTCTGCACTTCGGGCATCAATGTGGACAATCTTGATAACTCTTTGCTTAGCCTGGGCTCACAGTGCGCTTACCTCCAGACACTAGGTCATGCGTGTCAACGAAATCCTCCCAAAACTGGAACAGAATCCAAACAGTGGGTAACACGTGTTGCACGGAATCTTCCCAGTGCTGAGATAGAATCGAGGGGCGTTCTCTGTATCCAATACCAGTATAGGTCCAGGCGCAGCGAAGTCGACTCCACAGGATAGCCACAAGGTGTAATCAGGAGCAAATGTAGAAATAAAAAGCTCTCATGGTGAAGTATGCAAGCACTTTAAAATTGAATAAAGGTAAAAATGTGCTTACATTGAAAAAACGAATAAAACGCCAAACAGCGGCACTTCCGGTGGACGGTCAGGGTGTCACGTCACTTCCGGTCACATCTAACCTTATGCATTACGTCACGACACGTGACTTCATCGGAGGTTCGTTTGTGTTGGTTGCCGAAAAAGTCCGAGTGTGTGTATGCTATGGGTGTCATCGGACAAATCAATTAAGTCAAAAATCCAAGGGAAATTTTGTTGGATGTCCGACCGTGTGTACGAACCTTTAGTTGTCTTTTTTTTCACCACTCATAATTCCTTTATTTTAATTTTGCATAGACCTACATGAACTTTATGAGATTGAGATTCTGCAATAGTTTTCCTTTCTTACTGTTTTTTTCGCTTGTTGATATTTTTTTCATCTCATTTGTTTGTTATTAGTATCTTGCCCAGATATATCAATTGTATGTGATTAGGATTCTGCAATATTTTTCCTCCTTCACTAATTTTTATGTCTTAATTTCATTCAATTGAAAATTATTTAGAATCATATGAATTTAAGAAATTGGAGACTCTGCATTAGTTTTCCTTTCCACCAATTTTTCAAATTACACCTATTGACATTCATTTATTTATTCGTTTAGCGCTGTACCTCATTTTGCATATTTCAGTGTAGATGTGAGGTCGGTGGGTCAGTGTATGGCCCCGTACACACGACCAAACATGTATGCTGAAACTGGTCCGCGGGCCAGTTTCAGCATACATGTTCGGTCGTGTGTAGGCGCGAGCGGGCCGAATTCCAGCAAACATTTGCCCGCCGGGCCTTTTCCCAGCGGGCAAATATTCCTGGACGTGTTTTAAAACCGTCCGCTGGAATCCTGCCCGCTCGGACATGTACGGTCGTCAGTACAGACCTACCGTACTTGTCCGAGCGCCCGCCGTCCCTCGCATGCGTCAAATGACTTCGACGCATGCGTGGAAGCCTTTAAATGGCAGAAACAAAGAAAAAAACCGCGCTAAGAAATATTAAAAAACACTAACAATAAATTGCTAATAGAGCTGCAACAGCGAAGTGTCAATACAAAACACAACAGCATAGAACAGAGGAAAAAAGGTTGTTGCGCTAAAAATAATAAATCTAAACAATAATTTGAAAAATATACAGTTATGAAGCCAATATCTAGATTTGATGTGATATTAAAAAAGAAAATAGTTGCAGTCCCAATACATCCACCGAAATAAAGTTCATATAGGAGTGGCAGTGTTGAAAAACAAGTATAGAAAAAACACCTGGAACCAGTAAAAAATTGGGAGGCTTACCAGATGGCAAGCAGTATGTGCTTGCGACTGCAAACCCCAGTCAGGGCCTTTAAAGTAGTCCTCACAGGGGAAGATGGAAAAGGGAGAGGATTCTTGAAGTCTCCACCGGAAGCCAGATTAATGAGCCATATCATAGGAAAAATATTGCAATGGTGAAGTACGTTTGATCAGCACACATGTAGAAAAAAAGTGACTTTTAGTACCACCATCACCAGCACCCTATATATAGGAGGCTTACCAGAACGAATAAGAACAACAGCAAGTGGCTAAAACCCTAGCCTGGGCCTTTGATTCCTGGGCTGTGATGATAGTCCTACGTGTTCTCCGTATTCAGTGAGTACATAAAGGGAGTGATAGAGCCCACATAGTGAAGTAAGTTCAAATAATGCGTTTAATAATAAAAAGGTTGCACTTACAGAGTAAATGGGAATAAAAACAGAGAGAAGCCGGCCGGCTCGGAACAAACGCCCGTCCACTCTACACAACACGTCCTGCGTCAGCACGCTACCTTCCCGACGCGCGTTTCGTCATAAAATGACGTCATCTGGCCCCAGATGACGTCATTTTATGACGAAACGCGCGTCGGGAAGGTAGCGTGCTGACGCAGGACGTGTTGTGTAGAGTGGACGGGCGTTTGTTCCGAGCCGGCCGGCTTCTCTCTGTTTTTATTCCCATTTACTCTGTAAGTGCAACCTTTTTATTATTAAACGCATTATTTGAACTTACTTCACTATGTGGGCTCTATCACTCCCTTTATGTACTCACTGAATACGGAGAACACGTAGGACTATCATCACAGCCCAGGAATCAAAGGCCCAGGCTAGGGTTTTAGCCACTTGCTGTTGTTCTTATTCGTTCTGGTAAGCCTCCTATATATAGGGTGCTGGTGATGGTGGTACTAAAAGTCACTTTTTTTCTACATGTGTGCTGATCAAACGTACTTCACCATTGCAATATTTTTCCTATGATATGGCTCATTAATCTGGCTTCCGGTGGAGACTTCAAGAATCCTCTCCCTTTTCCATCTTCCCCTGTGAGGACTACTTTAAAGGCCCTGACTGGGGTTTGCAGTCGCAAGCACATACTGCTTGCCATCTGGTAAGCCTCCCAATTTTTTACTGGTTCCAGGTGTTTTTTCTATACTTGTTTTTCAACACTGCCACTCCTATATGAACTTTATTTCGGTGGATGTATTGGGACTGCAACTATTTTCTTTTTTAATATCACATCAAATCTAGATATTGGCTTCATAACTGTATATTTTTCAAATTATTGTTTAGATTTATTATTTTTAGCGCAACAACCTTTTTTCCTCTTTAAATGGCAGGCCCGCATCATCGTCGCGGCGACGACGCGGACACGCCCCGCGTAGTGTTTACGCGCGGACTTCTGTACGATGGTTAGTACAACCATCGTACAGAAGCCCTCTGGCAGGCATGTACGGTGAAAACGGTCCGACGGACCGCTTTCATCGTACATGTTTGCTCGTGTGTACCGGGCCTAAGTGTGTCAGTCAGTGTAATAGCCAGTGTTGGTGTCAGGTGGGTCAGTGTAATGTGAGTAGTGCAGGAAGCAGGGGTGAGGTGGGTCAGTGTAATGTGAGTAGTGCAGAAAGCAGGGGTGAGGTGAGTTAGTGTAGGTGTCAGGTGGGTCAAGGTGCAGTGTAGTGGTGTGCAGGATAGTGGTCAGTGTGTGGTGGTGTGCGGGTTAGTGGTCAGTGTGTAGTGTAGTGGAAAGCCCGCAGGTTGGTGGGGGTGCCCTGGCAACCGATCACGTGATTTGCAGGCGCGCACTGTGAAGAAACTACCTCTCATCAGCTCCGCCCCCCGACTCCTGGGGTCTGGCTCCAAGCAGCAAATGTAAGGTAAGATCGGGGGGTGGTGAGTAGAAGAGGGGGGTCACATGGTAGTCAGTCTAGTGCACAAGCTGGAGTCACACAAACACATACCTTCTATACTCCTAGATAACACCAGACCCCCTATACCCCATGTACTCCTAGTAAGGTACAAGGAAGTCCAGGTTTTGTTTTCCTGTGCCTCTTTAGCCCCACCACTGTTTGGTCACACCCACTTTTTGCTGCGGGGGGCACAGCGCGCTGCAGGTCACTATTGCCCTAAAATGGCCCTCATTCTCAAGTTCCAAAGTTGAGAGGTATGCACATGATCCCCCGAATCAATTCTCTTGGCCGCCCAGAGGAGTCCCACCTCCCTGCCTGGCGCTTGCTGTGTGCCGAGTCCTGGTCTCTCTGTTATATCTCCCGTCTCCAGGCTCGGCTCCACGGTCCACCAGCTTGTCTGAGAGTTAGTGTGCTTAGCAGACAGTGCTCTCTGTTAGCCCCCGGGCCCCCCCTGTTATACATGCGTGCTGCTGATATAAAGGGGGGCCCTGGGGTGGTCTGTGCATGCTGCTGATATAAAGGGGGCCCCTGGGGGTGGTCTGTGCATGCTGCTGATATAACCTCCCCAGGGGCCCCCCTTTATATCAGCAGCATAGACCTCCCTGCCCCCCCCCCCCTTTATAATAAATAGTGTTTAAAAGTTTTATTTCATCACAAAATATATGTATATGTATGTATGTTTATAGTACAAAAAAATTGCCGTGTGTCGCTAAAGTGTTCGGGTTTGGCTTGATGAAAAGGTGGCAACCCTAGATGACCCATCTATAAGGATATACAGTACATACACACACAGCACAAGGCCGTGTTCACACTACGAGATGTTTCTGCAGTTCCTCTGATCTCCACAAGATGGCAGACAGGAAATCTCTATGGAAGACAGGAAGTGATGTCAGGTACAGACAGGAAGTTCCGGGTGAGAGGTGAGTCGGGAAGAAGTAGAGAGGCAACGTCCTTGGTAGAGGCAGCAGAGAAGGTAATAAGATCTTATCTTCTATTTACACCCAGTAACCCCGTCATGTCCGTCCTCTTCCTCCATAGTCACTGTGACGTCTTTTATCTCCAGCAGATGATGATACACACATATATAGGCCCAGATTCACATCAGAGCTGTATCCTGGCCTAGGCCAACAAGGCCCAGGCCAGCACTTTGCAGGGGGGCAGCACGAAAAGAGTCCCCGCCGGCTTGCGCTACACTGTTAGAAAAATTAGTCCAGCGCCCCAAAAAGCAGCCGCGCTACTTCTGGTATGCGGGAGGGCGGCATTCCGCAACTGTGGGGGCGCTTCCAATTTTGACTGTTTTATCATCCTGGACCACAAACCTTCCTCACTGTGCTATATGTTTCTGCTGCACCATCTACTTAAAGTAGAACTATAGGCTACACTTTTTCTTTTCATTTTGGGTAGAGTAAGGGAGGGTTATAGCCCCTGTCAGTTTCTTTTTTACCATCCCTGTCCCATTGCAAAGATTTCCCTTCACTTCCTGCTCTATGGGCAACCAGGAAGTAAGAGGAAATCTAAGTAATTTAAGGGAATCCATTGCCCCCCAGGCCCTCAGAACTAGTGTCCTCACTCGAAAATTTTAGGGCGGGTCTTAAACATCACAGGGTGTGGCCGTAACAGGAAGGGGTGGGGCATATTTAAATTAGGGGGTGCACGAGTTTAGTCAGGCCTAGGGCAGCAAAAAACCTAAATACACCTCTGATTCACATACCTGGGCACATCTTTATGCGGGCATAGCGTATCTTCTTTACGCTATGCCGGCGCAACGTTGAGAGGCAAGCATGGAATTCACAAAGAAAATGCTCCCAACGTTGCGCCGGCGTAGCATATAGTCGTCGGCGTAAGCCTAAGTAGCTGGAAGTGGGCGTGATACATTTAAATGAAGCGTGACCCCATGGAAATGATGGCCTGAGCTTCAAACAAGTACTAAAAACGAACGGTGCATGCGTCGTATCTTGGACACATCCCAGAGCGCATGCTCACAGTCACGTCGAAATAACTGCCTAAGATTCGTCGAATCACTGCCTACGACGTGAACGTAACCTACGCCCAGCCCTATTCACGTACTACGTAAACAACGTAAATTTTGACGGCGTTCGTTCCCTGGTCCATACCTTTGCATGAGTTGCGCCTCCTATATGGGGAAAAACTAACGCCGGACGTAACCCTTACGCAAAACGCTTAAAACATGCGCCAGGCGCAAGTACGTTTGTGAATCGGCGTATCTCCCTCATTTGCATATTTGCATCGAAAATCAATGGGAGTTCCAAATGCATCCAGCGTAAATATGCGCCCACTCTACACCGGCAAGTTACGTCGGTCGGATGAAGTCAGTTTTTTGGCGTATCTTAATTCTATGGGTACGGCGCATAGATACGACGGCACATATTTACACTTATGTGGCGTAGCTTGAGATACGTCGGCGTAAGTGCTTTGTGAATCTGGGCCATAGTGTGGAGACCTAGATTAACCCCTTCAGGATCGGAACACTTCCCCACTTGTGGGGCCGGAACATTCTCCTAATTTTGGAGATGTGTCACCTTTCCCACCAATCACCTTCTCACCTCCTCAGTCTATACTAACAGTTATGACGTTTATTAGAGATGGGGGGGGGGGGTATGTAGGGGGGATTGGAATGTGTATGTCTTTATTTTATAAGATTCAAGTAGGAAGAAAGAGGGAAAAATATAATTTGTAGTGAATGTCCTGAAAACGAATATCTCCATAATGATCCCAGTCTCAGATCTTCATCCTAAAATGTGATCAGTAAAGTCTCCGGAGTAGACGGAGATCACAGGAATATGATGTGTCCTGGCAAAGCCTAAAGACAACGTTCATCTATTATTTAGGAGAAGTGTGACGCACCCGGGAGAAATGACTCTGTGTGTACAGATACCTCACAGAGCGCCCCTCACAGCTCCTCCTCCCAATGGCCCTCCAACCAGAGAATCCTATGACATCACACTGGCCTCACAGCCCCTCCCCCCAATGTCCCTCCATCCAGAGTCAGAGAATCCTATGACATCACACTGGCCTCACAGCTCCTCCTCCCAATGTCCCTCCATCCAGAGTCAGAGAATCCAATGACATCACACTGACCTCACAGCTCCTCCTCCCAATGTCCCTCCATCCAGAGTCAGAGGATCCTATGACATCACACTGACCTCACAGCTCCTCCTCCCAATGTCCCTCCATCCAGAATCAGAGAATCCTATGACATCACACTGACCTCACAGCTCCTCCTCCCAATGTCCCTCCAACCAGAGTCAGAGAATCCTATGACATCACACTGACCTCACAGCTCCTCCTCCCAATGTCCCTCCAACCAGAGTCAGAGAATCCTATGACATCACACTGGCCTCACAGTCCCTCCTCCCAATGTCCCTCTCACAAGCAAAAGCAAGATTGTTGGTCCCAGAATTCCTTGCAATAAGCTTTTAACCTACAGAGTGGGGGGCCCTGTCTGGGTAAATTATATCCCAAGTGGGGTTTTGATAAAAAAGGAGACCTGATTGGTGAGGTGAGGAGGATTCTGTGAATGTTATTTGATTTTACTATATGTGTTCAAATCTAGAGTTTTCCTCCTGTGAAGTCTGGAGATCCTATGATAACCACATTGCCTCCACCTCCCTCCCTGATAGAATAGAGAAATACAAAGAAGATTCTAGAAGTCACCAGAGAGATTATCAAACTGCTGACAGGAGACATGAGCGGTTCCGGGAAGGACGTCATCATGGACAATCAGCCGCCCCTCACATCACCGGGTAAGAGGAGACTTTATTGTAAAGGAGAGAGCAGTACGGAGGCTCCACCTAGATCCCCCATCATCTGATAAACACATAGAAACAATGTATTCAGTCAGTGTGTGTGTTTCCTACAGATGGATCCAATGGGAACCCACCAGAGAGATGTCCCCGTCCTCGGGATTCCACACTGGTCAATATTAAAGAAGAGATAAAAGAGGAGGATGATGAGGATGGGGTGATGGAGGAGTCAGAGTTTCCTAAAGGACTCAAAGATCTGTACCAGGACACCATGGTGGAGTCATCCAGCTACAGGGACCCCCCAGAGAGATGTCCCCGTCCTCTGTATTCCCGGGATTCCACACAGGAAGGTCACACCATCCCTCCTTATTTAAAGGTTGGTGGGACGGATCATCTAGACATGGACTTGTGGGGGGATGTGTGGATTTTATAGATGTGATGTCACAATAATAAAGATTATATCTTACAGATGATATTCTCTCTAATTCTCTTGGTTTAGAGTGGAGATCCAATCGATATAGAATTTGAGGTAAAATCAGAAGAAGAAGAGACGTATGTGAGGGATGATCAGCAGTCTATGGAGGAGGATGGAATAACGGGGACATTTATAGAAGAGGACACTCCTACAGAGATCAGCACAGGTGAGTTATTAACCACTTGACCACTGGGCACTTAAACCCCCTTCCTAACCAGACCAATTTTCAGCTTTCGGTGCTCTTACATTTTGAATGACAATTACTCAGTCATACAACACTGTACCCATATGAAATTTCTGTCCTTTTTTTTACACAAATAGAGCTTTCTTTTGGTGGTATTTAAAACTGATATCTGAATGATGCCTGTAGCTGCACCCATCATTCAGCTATCCCCACACAAAGGCAAGGATGTCATATGACGTATTTTCCCAGTCGTCTTCCAGGACAGCCCTTGAGCGATGGAGTCCCTCTCATCGACACAGGAAACACATTGCCAAACAGTTCAAAAGGCGGTCCCTCAGGTCCCTGCTCAGTCATTGTGTTTCCTCCGTCGGAGGAACATGTTGCCGGAGGAACAATGCTATAGGACTTCATCTCTTAGGGGCTGCCTGCAGGGATAGAGAGGCTGTATAGAGGACTGGGTCCCACCTATCACCTCCTAGGAAGTCTCACCTTTTTTGGTGCAGGGCTCGGGTATCGTCCAGCTACACCGGAGCAGACCCGTTTTCCTCCTCTTCCCGGTGCCGATGTGAGCCAGTGGGCAGAATGGCGCGGTTCCCCCAGGAGTAGGTGAGTGTACTTCCATCACCAGCTCCTTGCCGTGATCGCAGTGGGGGTCGGAAATGCCGACGCGTTATTTCCGGCGGAATCACGTCATCACTGTGCGCGGAGACTTCCGGTTCTCCTGACGGCGCGCGGAGGAGTGAAAAAGCCTGTGCTGGGCCTACACATCCCTGACCTGCGTCCAGCAATACCGGACTAGCGGCAGGATACGGAGGAACAAAGGGGGCACCATGGAGGCTAATCCCCAGGATACTCCAGAGGATGTAGGCACCAGCTTAACCCAGGTAGGCTGCTGGGCATGCCCTGTACTGGGATTGTTTGTAGGCTAGGTGTGTATCTGGGTATAGTTGCTCCATGGGGGGTCACTGTCCCAGGAAACGATAGTGGAGGTGGCAGCACGGCTGTCCCTTAAAGGGGAAGGAGTTGGTTTTAAAATATCCGTCTTATCCATTTCAGGCTAAGGAGCCTTCAAGGGAGGACAAGTCAGGCCGCAGGAAGTGCCCTAATTGTGGAAGCAAATTATCCTCAGGCTATGACAAGACCTTGTGCAGGAAATGTATTGCAAGCTTGTTGAAATCTGAGGCAGATTCTCCCTTGGCCAAGTTCCTTGGTTCATTTAAGGATGCGATGGCATCAACTTTTAAATCTCTTAGGGACTTAATTTCAAATGTCAGAGTATCTGCCTCCACCAGCAGTGCAGCTACAGTTTCCCCTTCACCAAGCCCCACAATACGGGGAGCCCCATAGAGAAAGGGAGCATAGCCCCGGGTTAGTTAGGCCTGATTCTTTGTCTCTGATTCAGACCAGGAGGAAGATCAGGTTACAGCTAACGGGATCACAAAATATAAATTATCTATTGAGGAGGTAGATGAATTGAGTGCTATCTATGATACACTGGAGACTGAGGAGGAAGAAACTCAATTATCCAGGCATGACAAGATGTATGCTGCCCTGGGTAAAAAGAAGGCCAGAGTGTTCCCTATTCATAATGTGCTCTCTGATCTATTTCGCAAAGAATGGGCTGAGCCGGATAAAAATGCTTTCTTCTCAAACTCTCTCAAAAGAAGGTTCCCCTTTGACGAGAACCCAGAGGCAGTCTGGAACAAAAGTCCAAAACTTGATGCCCCACTGTCTAAGGTGTCTAAGTAGTCGGATCTGGCCTTTGAAGATATGGGTCATTTAAAGGACCCAATGTATAGGAAGACTGACATTGTCCTAAAAAAGGGCCTGGGATGCCTCTATGGCAGGGCTAAAACCAGCGTTAGCCACTTCCTGTGTTGCTAGGAACTTAGAGTTCTGGTTATCCCAGTTGGAAAAACACCTCAAAGCAGGTTCTCCTAGGGAGGATCTCCTTAAAACGTTCCCAATGCTCTTCAAAGCAACCAGTTTTATATCAGACGCTGCTACTGATGCAGTAAAGTTTACAGCTAAATCTGCGGCTCTCTCAGTGGCAGCCAGAAGGACCGTGTGGATGAAGACGTGGGCAGGTGACACAGCATCCAAAACACGTCTATGCAGTGTCCCCTTCACTGGGGATTTAGTCTTTGGGCCTGAACTGGAGAACGGCGGAAAAATAAATCTTTTCCTATCAAAAAGAAACATTTTCAGAAAAAGTTATTTTCATCCCACTAATGCCCCGTACACACCATCACTTTATGTGATGAAAAAAAAATGATGTTTTTAAAAACGTCACTTTAATTGACCGTGTGTGGGGGAAAACGTTGTTTTATGTCTTCTAAAAAACGACCAAAAAAAATTGAAGCATGCTTCAATTTTATGTGTCGTTTTTCAAAACGTCAACTTTTACTTCACAGAAATTGACCGTGTGTAGTAAAAAACGTCGTTTAAAACAACGTTTTTTCACCCGCGCATGCCCAGAAGCTACTTATGAAGCAAGCTTCAATGGAAAAAGTGGTGAGAACGTAACCTCGCTTTGCTAGAACATTGTGAGAAAAACGATGGTGTGTAGGCAACTTCGTCTTTGAAAATTGAAGTTTCAAAAACTTCCTTTTTTACTTCACAGAAAATTTCGTTTTTTTTCATCACATAAAGTGATGGTGTGTACGGGGCATTAGGAATCTGAAAAAAAATAGGCAAAGAATTCAAGCCCAAAAACATTGGGCAGGGCAAAAAGGCAGAGGGAGAGGGGGCATACTTTAATCGCCCCGGTCAAGAGCCCAAGCCCCAGTGACGTCAGGGTCCCAGTGGGAGAAAGGCTGATGAGCTTTCTTCCCCAATGGGAAAAGACAACCTCGAACAAATTTGTTCTAAATATAATCAAAAGAGGTTATGCACTGAAATTCCACAGCGTACCACCGTCCAAATTTCTGGTGACAAAATTGCCAAGTCACTCAGAAAAAGCCAAGGCTTTACCTTTGTTCATAGGAGACATGGTGTGGACCAAGAAGTATTGGCACCAGTACCTATTCACGAACAGGGGGAGGGTTTTTACTCGCACATTTTTGTAGTAAAAAAACCCTCAGGGAAGTTCAGACTGATTATGAACCTCCGACCCCTGAACCTCTCCATTCGTTACAAGAGATTTCGGATGTCAATTTGGAGTCAATTTATTCGATAAGAAATCTTCTTCAAAAATAAGTATTTATGGCAACCCTGGACTTAAGGGACGCCTATTTACACATCCCAATAAGAAAGGAATGTCAAAAATTCCTTCGCATATCGATTCAGATAGATTTAAAAATGTATCATTTTCAAAGCAGAGCACTGCCCTTCAGCCTGTCATCATCTCCAAGAATATTTTCAAAAGTTCTTGGGAAAGCATTGGTCCCCTTAAGGCTTCAGTCAGTCTCAATATCACCATATCTGGACGACTTACTCCCCACAGCCCACTCAGAGAAGCAACTCTGCCAGGATCTAGAATTGACACAATACAATCTGAGATGCTTGGGGTGGATTATCAGTCTAGAAAAATCCAAAACAACTCCAACACAGAACATTCTGTACTTGGGTTACAAAATCCTATCTGTGGAACAGAAGATAGTTTTGCCGGAAGACAAGGTTTTCAACCAATGTCAGAGAATGTTGTAACGGGAGGGCCTGTGGGACCCAGAGGCTCTTGCAGGGTGTGAGGTACTCCTGTTTTAGCTTTACCGATGACTCTTGTGTCTAAAGTCATCCTATGTCCACTAGGGGCATAGGATGACTGAGAAATTATATATTGGACTACATGAAATGGGGCAGTAATGTAATCCACAATATGTGTACAGTGAAATTCCGCGCCTAATCACAATAAAAATTAATAGTGTGATAAGCTGCTCCTCAAAAACACAACAAGTTGTGTGAACATTGGTAAATATAAAATAGAGGGCGCTGGGCCCATACAATAAATGTAAAGTGCCGTGAATCAATCACATATAATTGACAATCAATAACTCATTGAATATAAATTGGAAAAAATAATAACAAAATAAAGTCCCAACAGATTGCAGTCGGCGCTGCACTTTGAAAAACACACACAAAGTGAAATCCAAATGTGATCATAAAAAATATAAAGGAAAAAATCCCATATAGTATGAGAAGACGATGAATAAAGTCCACTTCCTAATTAACAGTGATCCTGTGAAAAGAGAAAATGCCACCACCGCTTCTGAATAATTTTCAATTCCACCCAAGGTGCTTTGAAAAATGAATTGCTCTTACCAGAGCTCGTTGACCCCTTTAGTGAAAAAGATGGTCAACTAAGCTTATGCAGGATTGTGCCTGCACACATGTGGATATGGACAGACCGCTTTGCAGATCCAGGAACTCCAAACGGGATTGTATGCAAAAGAAGAAAAGCCAGGAAGCCCAATAGCGTGATACCGTTTAATTTAAAAATATAAAACATACATAAAAACAGCCAAATGGCTCCTTACATTTGGGGGTGCCCACCCGGCACTGAGGCTGCGGACCTATCACTGCTGTAAGCGGTTTCAATTTTTGGCATTCGGTGGGGAATTGAAAGCTGCCGCTGACACACCATCCAATCGATCCTCGCCGACACTCCACAGCGCGGGGGGTAAGTCACGTGACCAGGCTGCCTCCGACGTACGTTTCGTTATGGTAACGTCATCAGGGGGGCGTGCCTGGTCACTAAGCATGATGGTATATGTAGTAGGTGAGTGACGGTAATTGGTGGACGAAAACAAAATGCAAATACAGCCTCGGTGCCGTTTGTCATCCACTGAGATACAACACCGTAGGTAAAATTCACTTGTATTAGTAAATAAACAATCAGAGAGATGTATAACATATAAGGTGAATACAAATAACATCATTTAGAGAAGTTCAAAAACCGCTAACATACATGATGTTATATAAAGCGCAGATCTCGCATCCCTCCGGACGTGCAAAATTCACAATTCGTGACAAAAAAAACAAAGCAACAGAAAAATATAATAATATATACATATTATATAAAAAGATACTATTGTTCACACTTAAATGGTTTAGAATCTCTAAGGAAAAAATTTAATAAAAATTTAATAAAAATATGTACCGGACTCAAGCTGGACAATAAGGCAACTCCCACAGCCATTTGTGAAGTTGCACGAATGTCACTGCTTCCCTCCGGACGTGCATTGTGAGTAATTGGAGAGAAAATAAGATATATACTCTAACTAAACAATAGGAACAAACTAAATGGTATGGAAACCACCAGGCCAATAGAGTGGTCTCTATAGAAAATCTGGATGGCAACCAAAATTGACATAAACTTAAAAAATAGCCAGATAGAACACTTTATGGATACCTTATGGAAAGACAGTCCATAAGTCACTCATATGGACGAAGGCATACTCCGTCCAAAAAAGGACAAAAAGGGGCAATAATAGGGGAGGGAGAAAAATGTTGGGAGAATATGAAACTGGAGGACTCTGAAAAGACCACTCAATCATCAGTTAAAAAACAGTTGAGATCTAGTTCAACATTTAGTCCTGATGGTTGCATGGTACGTAATTTATGTACCCATTTAATTTAGTTCTGGGAAACACTCCGTACCATATGTGTACCTCGCCAATTCCTTTCGATTTTGTCTATGCCATAAAAAACGCATAAGCTGGGATCACTTCCATGATGACTCGGAAAATGTCTTGAGACACTGTGATTAGGGAAACTCTTTCTAATGTTTGTTAAATGTTCATTGATACGTATCTTAAGTTGGCGAGTGGTTCGGCCAACATACTGCAAATGGCAGGGACATTCGAGCACGTAGGTGACGTGATCAGATCCACATGTGATCAGGGGTTTAATCTTAAAAGATTCACCTGTCACATTGGAACTGAACTCCGTTTTTTTCTTCTTATCACCAGGGTTACGTGTAGTTCTGCATGCTTTGCACCTCATACAATGATGGAACCCTGATCCATCCAAAAAGGTGACCAGTTTCTTAGGTGGATCAGGAACATTAGGAGCAATTTTATTCCTAAGACCTGGAGCCCTTTTATAGATAAATTTAGGCACTTTTGGGATGGATGTGATCAAATCTTTATCCTTCCTTAAAATGTGCCAATGGCGTTTAAACACAGATTCTACTTGGCGATATTGCCTGTGGAACCCAGTTATAAACGGTACTTTGTTTTTATATTCTTTTTTAGGTTTGGGGACCAGCAGGGATTGTCTATCGAGGACTGCCACTTGGTTGTAGGCTTGTTTCAAAGTGGCTTCAGAGTAACCTTTTTCTAGAAATCTAGTAGTTAGTAGTTTGGCCTGAGTCTCAAAATCATCATCATCATCAATATCACAATTCCGTTTTAACCTCATAAATTGTCCTTTCGGGACTGCCCCTATCCAGGAGGGATGGTGGCAACTATGAGTGGGTACAAACCCATTGCGGTCCGTAGGTTTAAAATAAGTGAGCGTTTGAAATTTCGAGTCATTCTTTTTAATGGTAAGATCCAAATAATTTACCAAAAACTTACTGGTTTCAGCTACAAAAGTAAGACCATAATTATTTAGGTTCATTTGGGCTATGAATATCTCAAGAGATTCCTCGGAACCTTCCCAAAAAAGGAAGATGTCATCGATATAGCGTTTATAGAATCTAAAGGATTCTGGTCGATTCAAAAAGATTGTCTCGTGTTCCCACTTATTCAAAACAATGTTCGCGACACTCGGAGCATACGTGACTTACCCCCCGCGCTGTGGAGTGTCGGCGAGGATCGATTGGATGGTGTGTCAGCGGCAGCTTTCAATTCCCCACCGAATCCCAAAAATTTAAACCGCTTACAGCGGTAACAGGTCCGCAGCCTCAGTGCCGGGTGGGCACCCCCAAATGTAAGGAGCCATTTGGCTGTTTTTATGTATGTTTTATATTTTTTAATTAAACGGTATCACGCTATTGGGCTTCCTGGCTTTTCTTCTTTTGCATACAATCCCGTTTGGAGTTCCTGGATCTGCAAAGCGGTCTGTCCATATCCACATGTGTGCAGGCACAATCCTGCATAAGCTTAGTTGACCATCTTTTTCACTAAAGGGGTCAACGAGCTCTGGTAAGAGCAATTCATTTTTCAAAGCACCTTGGGTGGAATTGAAAATTATTCAGAAGCGGTGGTGGCATTTTCTCTTTTCACAGGATCACTGTTAATTAGGAAGTGGACTTTATTCATCGTCTTCTCATACTATATGGGATTTTTTCCTTTATATTTTTTATGATCACATTTGGATTTCACTTTGTGTGTGTTTTTCAAAGTGCAGCGCCGACTGCAATCTGTTGGGACTTTATTTTGTTGTTATTATTTTTTCCAATTTATATTCAATGAGTTATTGATTGTCAATTATATGTGATTAATCCACAATATATTCAAGAATGTCTGCAAGAAATAATTATAGGTTGTTGATTCTGAACCCAACAGGTCAATAGAAGAGTGACTCATTCATGTGGGAACACAGACTGTTAAGGGGGTAATTAATTCTGCTACTGTCATGTAAACTAACCTTAGTCTGGCTTCTAAAGACCTTGCATTGTGTGATGCTAATTAACACTGTATTGTGGGAATTTCTATTGATGATAAATGTGTATTGTATAGCAGATGAGAAGAGCCGGAGTCATGATATCTGACTTATCAGCTGTAGCTAGGGATGAGCTTCGCGTTCGATACGAACGTATGTTCGACTCGAACATTGTCTGTTCGTACGTTCGACGAAATTCGAACAAAAGCGTTCCTTCGCGCCAAATTCGAGTGATGCAAAATGGCCCATAATTCACTGCGCGCTGATGATTGGCCAAGCATGCTGTATGTCCCGCATGCTTGGCCAATCACAGCGCCCAAAAAACGAAGAGACATAATTGGCCAAAGCCTGGGTGGCTTTGGCCAATTATGGCTCAGGACTTTAGCACACGCCCCACACTATATAAGGCCGTCTGCTGGGCGGCCTCGTGTGGTGTGTTCCGGCTTGTTAATGAAAGCAGTTAGAGAGACAGAGAGATTGTCTTTTTATATGGCTAGATAGAGCAGGCAGGCTAGTCAGTTTAGCTTCAATTACAGTGTGTAGAGGATATACAGTTGTATTCAAAATTATTCAACCCCCACTGAAATTGATTGTTTTGCCCAGTTTGACATTGATTTTGATCATCCTGTCATCCTGCTTACAATTAAATCAAAGAGGCACGTGTAGGTCAGACAAATATAACATAACATTTATAATGAAATAACCACAAATGTCTTTTCTGTGCTCACATCATTATCAGTTTTATTCAACCCCCAATTAACATTCAATCTTAGTACTTAGTACAACATCCTTTTACAGTTATAACAGCTTTTAAACGTGAAGCATAGCTTGACACAAGTGTCTTGCAGCGATCTACGGGTATCTTCGCCCATTCGTCATGGGCAAAAGCCTCCAGTTCAGTCACATTCATTACGCAGTGTGCACCGTATTGTCTGAGCAGAAACTTCAGTACCCACATCTGACAAATCTTTTCTCAGTTCCTCAGCAGTCACAAGGGGACTTTTCTCCACTCTACGCTTCAGGTAGCGCTCAGCAGTCAAAGTCAGCATCTTCTTTCTGCCACGACCAGGTAGCGTTTCAACAGTGCCCTTTGGCTTGAATTTGCAAATGATGCTTCCTATGGTGTCTCTTGGTATGTTTAACATCTTTGCAATCTTCTTATAGCCATTGCCCTTCCTGTGAAGAGTAATCACCTCTTCTCTTGTCTTCCCAGACCATTCTCTTGACTTCACCATGTTTGTAACCACACCAGTAAATGTCTAGAAGGAGCTGAGTATCACAGTCATTTTAAAGCTGACTGATTGGTGCTTATTAGGCTTTATTGCTGCTCCCTGACATCCACAGGTGTTTTCAATACCTGATTGAAAACACTTCAATGAACCTCTGTTCTTCAGAGTGGTAGTCTTTAAGGGGTTGAATAATTGTGTAAATGAATAATTCACAAAATAAACATTTACTACTGTATTACAAAACCAATTGATGTCATTTTAGTTGCATATGGTTCTTTAAGAAGTCCTTGTAGGATTTCATTCTGAATACAATTACAAATGTACACTAAATTCCCTAAAACCCTTTACAGCATTGGGGGGTTGAATAATTTTGAACACAACTGTATATACATCCCTAGGAGTTGTACATATATTTATACACTGTATAGCTTAGATAGATCAGCTATTCCTAATTTACTGGCAGGCAGGTGATTGTGCTATTTAAAGACGTTTTCACAGGCATACTATAGACACCCAGCAGGTACAATATTTAAAGGATTTTTTTTATTTAAGCATCATTAAAATCACTTCTCCTGGAGCAGTGATTTTAATGATGCTTAACTTAAAAAAAAAAATGAAAAATTCCTTTAAATATTGTACTTGCTGGGTGTCTAGTTTGCCTGTGAAAACATCTTTGAGAACCCGGGTCTTGCTCGAGGGAACATGTATCAATGGAAAAAAAAGTTTTAAAAACTGTCATTTTTTTCAGGAGTCCTGCTCCTGAAAAAACAACCGTTTTTTAAACTTTTTTCCATTGATACATGTTCCCTGGGGCAAGACCCGGGTTCTCAAAGATGTTTTCCAACAATAACTTGAATATTGGTCTTTTAAAATTAGCGTTTTTGAATTTGAACGTTCGAGTCCCATAGACTTCAATGGGGTTCTAAATGTTCGCGTGAACGGTCGGTCTGTTCGACGGTTCTGGTGCGAACTGAACGCGTGTATGTTCGGCTCATCCCTACTCTCTATGCCCAGGAGACCCTGGGTGGTAGATGCACTGCAGATACCATGTGTAACGGTCACCACCGTTTACGACCTTCCATCACATCCAAGACAGCTTATCGACACTCCAACCAACAGGACCCGATCCATCCCATTTCCCCAGAATCAAGACGAGACACGCAGCTCTGTACTTGTTCCAAAATGAAGACAACTTTAATGGTTCACTCTCAGATTTTATACAGTTTTCAAGGCACAGGAACAATCAAACTCAACACCCACACCCTGGGGGGCTTCAATACACCTTCAGATGGCTAATTGCTAAACATTCTAGACATCTCGGCGCCGAGCTATAATTATCATGATCTAATCACTGCACATTCCTTCATTAGCAGAACTCAAACAAAACACCATCACACAATGATCTCTTCTCAATCCACATCCCTAGACAGACGTTCTGTCTCCGCATACAGCTTGACAGAAAGGTATTCACACCTCTGAGCATCAATAGGCTTAAAGCAGTGTTATCACACAATGAAAGGTCTTCCAGGAGCCTGACTCAATTAGCATGTCACTAGCCAGGGCTAATCATAGAAATGAGTCACTATTGACTGGTTGGGTCACAATTAACCAACAACTTACCAGCAATATCTCAAGATCCTGCAATATGAACTATCAGTGATGTCCCCCGTCCTGTGATTTAGGATATAATTTCTCAGTCACCCTATGGCCCTATCGGACATAAGGTGACCCTAGACATAAGACTCCTTGGTGACGCCGGTACAGGAGTACCCCTCATCCTTACAAAGTCTCTGTTCGTCCCGGGTCATTCCGTCACACCATGGACCTTCAGTCTAGCTCATGCATTTCCACCACTTCACCTCATTCCGAGGGTCTTGGCCAAATTTCTGGCAGAAAATACGTGTTTAATTCTGGTGGCACCTTATTGGCCCAAGAGACCTTGGTTCACAACATTACTGAAATTGACAGATCAACCACCTTTGAGGCTCCCATACAGACAGGAACTCTTGTCACAGGGACCCCTATTGCATCCTCCAGTACCCATGCTGAAACTCGCAGCATGGTTTCTGAAGAAGAAATTTTGAGGGGTAAGGGGTTACCAGAGAAAGTGATTCAAATCCTGCTTCAGAGTCGAAAAAGCCGGTCACTCGAGCTATCCACAGTAAAATTTGGAAAAATGTAATTCCTGGTTGCCGGATCAGGGAAAGCCTAACAAAGACATAACAAATATCTTGCAGTTCCTACAAGACGGGGTAGACAAAGGGTTAACCCCGAGTACCATCATGGTACATATAGTGGCCCTAAGTGTATACTTAGAAAGACGCTTGCAGGAAGATCCTCTTATTTCCAGGTTCTGTAAAGCAATCACTAGACAGAAACCAACTAAAGTCAAAGTAAATCCAACTTGGGACTTGTCAGTCGTCCTCAAAGCTTTCTTGGGAACTCCATTTGAACCTATCTCAGGGGCCTCTGTAAGACTATATACTTTCAAAACGGTACTCCTTGTGGCAGTCACTTCAGCCCATAGGGTCAGTGAAATACAAGCCCTCTCCATTAGAGAGCCTTCAAATCCTTGAAGACAGAGTCATCTTAAAAACAGATCCTTGCCGAAGGTAGCATCCAAATTCCATAGGTCCCAAGACATTATTCTTCCTTCTTTTTGCCAGAACGCCTCAAACGATAAAGAAAGGCAGTTTCATCTATTAGATGTGAGAAGGTGTATCATAGAGTACTTAGATGCAACCAAATCTTTTGGACTGGCAGATTCTTTGTTTGTACTTTTTTCTGGACAGCGTAAAGGACAAAAGGCTTCCAAGGCCACTATAGCTAGGTGGATCAGGCTAGCTATAGCAGAAAGTTATAAAACACTGAACAAAGATCCTCCTGGGGGTGTTAAAGCCCACTCCACAAGGGCACTTTCGGCATCCTGGGCAGAAAAAGCTGGTGCCACCCCGGAGCAAATATGTAAAGCAGCCACGTGTTCAAGCTTCTCCACCTTTACAAGGCACTATAGACTAGACTTAGGCCCAGATTCACAGAGTGCAAATCGCACAAGACACCGCCATAGAGCAAACGCCGTACGCCACGCCAACGTAGCGCGGAGAGGCAAGCATTGCATTCAGCAAGCTATTGCTCCCAACGCTGCATCATCGTGGCGTGGGTTTCGAAGGCGCACGCCGGCATAGGTGGAAGTGGGCGTGACTTCATGCAAATGATGGTCCGAGCGCCGGACAGGTACGCCGGCGTGGAGCAGTGTTTTTATGCCCGGTGTATCACGAACTGCACATGCGCCGTGACGTGGACGCATGCACAGCACCCCTCTGCGCCTGCTCGCAACCACGCTGGCACAACCGCCTAAGCTACGCCGGATGACCACGTACGCCGTGAACTAGGGCTGAAACGATTAATCGATATTATCGATAATGAAAATCATTATCGATTAGTTGGTGCATCCGCACCTTGCTTTATTTCCGTCTGTCCATAAAAATCCTCCTGTCCTGTCCCGTCTTACTAGTCCGCGCCACATGTCCTGTGTAAGGCGCCGCTGTATGACGAGGCACGTCCCCACTGATCTCCTCAGCCCCGCCCGCTGCTGCCTCGAGGGAACAGAGGGGGGAATAGTGCCCCATTGGTGTTCCAAGGGGAGGGAATATTGCCCCATTGGTGTTCCTGGGAGGGGTAGGGGAATAGTGCCCTATAATTGGTGTTCCCGGGAGGGGTAGGGGAATAGTGCCCTATAATTGGTGTTCCCGGGATCAATAGTAGTACCCCATTATTTGGTGTTCCTGGGAGGAATAGTGCCCCAGCATTGGTGTTCCTGGGAGGAATAGTGCCCCATCATTTGGTGTTCCTGGGAGGAATAGTGCCCCATCATTTGGTGTTCCTGGGAGGAATAGTGCCCCAGCATTGGTGTTCCTGGGAGGAATAGTGCCCCAGCATTGGTGTTCCTGGGAGGAATAGTGCCCCAGTTGGTGTTCCTGGGAGGAATAGTGCCCCATCATTTGGTGTTCCTGGGAGGAATAGTGCCCCAGTATTGGTGTTCCTGGGAGGAATAGTGCCCCAGCATTGGTGTTCCTGGGAGGAATAGTGCCCCAGCATTGGTGTTCCTGGGAGGAATAGTGCCCCAGCATTGGTGTTCCTGGGAGGAATAGTGCCCCAGCATTGGTGTTCCTGGGAGGAATAGTGCCCCAGCGTTGGTGTTCCTGGGAGGAATAGTGCCCCAGCATTGGTGTTCCTGGGAGGAATAGTGCCCCAGTATTGGTGTTCCTGGGAGGAATAGTGCCCCAGTTGGTGTTCCTGGGAGGAATAGTGCCCCATCATTTGGTGTTCCTGGGAGGAATAGTGCCCCAGTATTGGTGTTCCTGGGAGGAATAGTGCCCCAGTATTGGTGTTCCTGGGAGGAATAGTGCCCCAGCATTGGTGTTCCTGGGAGGAATAGTGCCCCAGCATTGGTGTTCCTGGGAGGAATAGTGCCCCAGCATTGGTGTTCCTGGGAGGAATAGTGCCCCAGTATTGGTGTTCCTGGGAGGAATAGTGCCCCAGTATTGGTGTTCCTGGGAGGAATAGTGCCCCAGTTGGTGTTCCAGGGAGGAATAGTGCCCCATCATTTGGTGTTCCTGGAAGGAATAGTGCCCCAGTATTGGTGTTCCTGGGAGGAATAGAGCCCCGGTATTGGTGTTCCTGGGAGGAATAGTGCCCCAGTTGGTGTTCCAGGGAGGAATAGTGCCCCGTCATTTGGTGTTCCTGGAAGGAATAGTGCCCCAGTATTGGTGTTCCTGGAAGGAATAGTGCCCCAGCATTGGTGTTCCTGGGAGGAATAGTGCCCCAGCATTGGTGTTCCTGGGAGGAATAGTGCCCCAGTATTGGTGTTCCTGGGAGGAATAGTGCCCCAGTATTGGTGTTCCTGGGAGGAATAGTGCCCCAGTTGGTGTTCCAGGGAGGAATAGTGCCCCATCATTTGGTGTTCCTGGAAGGAATAGTGCCCCAGTATTGGTGTTCCTGGGAGGAATAGAGCCCCGGTATTGGTGTTCCTGGGAGGAATAGTGCCCCGGTATTGGTGTTCCTGGGAGGAATAGAGCCCCAGTATTGGTGTTCCTGGGAGGAATAGTGCCCCAGTATTGGTGTTCCTGGGAGGAATAGTGCCCCAGTATTGGTGTTCCTGGGAGGAATAGTGCCCCAGTATTGGTGTTCCTGGGAGGAATAGAGCCCCAGTATTGGTGTTCCTGGGAGGAATAGTGCCCCAGTATTGGTGTTCCTGGGAGGAATAGTGCCCCAGCATTGGTGTTCCTGGGAGGAATAGAGCCCCATCATTGCCGTTTGAGTGTAACACTCGAACAACGAAAAAAAATTCCACATTATGTTTTTTTAGCAAACGGGTTCTTTATTGAACAAAAAAATAAATGTACAGACAGCACATGCGACCATAAGAATAATCTGCTAACACAGTCAGCAACAGAACTAGATACATAAAAAGATCAGCAACAGATGACATGTGAAAGTAATACCAGCCTAACCTCAACTGCACTCCAACTATCAGAGCACCCAGACAACCCACACCTCCCGGAGACCAGAGAAGGGGAGAACAGAATTAACCACTAGGGGTCCCACTCCGAGGGAAGTAGGCAGTAGGAGAGAGAGTCCCCTTACAGGTACAGCCACGCCTGCCATACCTTGTCAAATTTCCAGGGACAGCCTCTGCTAATGTATGTTAACTTATAGAGTGGCAGAGCAGCGTCGATCATGGCTAACCAGGAGGACACAGACAGAGGGTCGGGAGACAACCACTCGCAGATAATCGCTTTTTTAGCGTAGAACAACAGGTAAGCAATAAGTAGCTTACTATGGTGTGATCTTTGGTCATCATCCGGTATACCCAGAAGGGCCAGCTCTGGCGTTAGAGGGAGCGACAGATCTAGCTTAAGGTTTACCAACTCAAATGCTTCCCTCCAAAAGGCCTGCAGCTTGGGACATCCCCAGATCATATGCAAAAAAGTCGCCCATATGTACTAAGCAGCGGGGACAGTGAGGATCCATGTCTGGGTATATTCTACCCTGTTTCCCCAAAAAATAAGACCTACCCTGAAAATAAGACCTAGCATTATTTTCCAGGAGGGCTGCAATATAAGCCCTACCCCGAAAATAAGCCCTAGTTAAAAATGCTTGTAAAATCCTCTAATCCACTATATTACAGTAGTATATAATGTACAATGTGTGTGTTTCTGTAATATAATTGCGGGGAAAAGAGCTCTGGCGGGTAACAGAAGTGCAGAGCGGCGCTATAACAAATATATTTGGCACAATTATATTATAGAAATGCACACATTGTACATTATATACTACTGTAATAGAGTGGATTATAGGATTGTACAAGCATTTTAACTCGGTTCACACTTGGGATTCCTGACAGGCAGGGAGGGAGAGGGGGAGAGAAGACATCACATTACATGGTAAGACCTACCCCAAAAATAAGCCCTACTGTGTCTTTTGTTGGCATAATTAATATAAGACCCAGGCTTATTTTCGGAGAAACACGGTATATAGCCTAACTGGCGTAAAGTACACCCTATGCAGCAATTTGACTTGCAGCAGTTTATCTCGAGCCGAGACAACCAGCTGCAACGATACACCAAATTAGATTCAGGTCTATGGATCGCAACTGCGGAGACTTCTCAGGTTCGAACACAGGTTTCACTCTTAACTCAGTAAAGAGTTTGGGTTCTATCATCACAGCCTCAGGGAAGTGTATGGCGCTTATTCCAGCATAAGCAACATTAAAGTAAACTTAGTGTTAATGGAATAAATCAGGTATAGGAATAAGAGTAGCCTCAGTACTGGATCTGTACACTAGGGGTCAGACTGACCAGAAGGAGTGTGCTTAGTGGTACTGGTATTGTACAGACAGGACTGGGTACCTTATGAACAAAATAGACTACACATCAAAGTTCATTGGTTGTTACTAATGGTAACCGACATCATTGGCAGAGCACAATGGTGGGGACTTCTGTAGAGAGGTTAAGTGTATCTTTGTACTGAGTAACCTTGAGATGCAATCCTCATTACTTGGATATACTAGTGATGCACAGCGACATGACAGGAAGGGAATAGGCTTAAGGAGCGGTGCATAGTAACTTGATATCTTTAGCAGTGAAGATAACTATAATCTGTAGTTGAGCCTCTAGGGGTGCTGCATAGTACTCAATAGTATTAGCAGTGCACACAGGCATGGAAGCAAGCGTCAGGCATGTAAAGCAATGCAGGTAATTGGTATCTATAGCAGTGAGCACAACATGTGAGCTGCAGTTCAGGCTTTAGAGAAACTCCATAGTACTTGAGGAGGTTAGTAATGAACTCAGGCATGGAAGCAAGCGTCAGGCATGTAAAGCAATGCAGGTAATTGGTATCTATAGCAGTGAGCACAACATGTGAGCTGCAGTTCAGACTTTAGAGAAACTCCTTAGTACTTGATGGGGTTAGTAATGAACTCAGGCATGGAAGCAAAGCAGGTAATTGGTATCTATAGCAGTGAGCACAACATGTGAGCTGCAGTTCAGACTTGAGTGAAACTCCTTAGTACTTTAGCAATGAACACAGGCTTGAAAGCAAAGCGACAAGCATGGAGAGCAGAGCATAGTAATTGATATCTATAGCAATGAACTTTAACATTAGAGCTGTAGTTGAGACTTTAGTGAAACTCCATAGTACTTGATAAGATTAGCATAGCAGTGAACATAACTTGGAAGCAAGCGACAAGTATGGAGAGCAGTGCATAGTAATTGGTATCTATAGCAATGAACTTTAACATGAGAGCTGTAGTTGAGACTTTAGGATAACTCCATAGTAAATGATAGCATAGCAGTGAACATGAACTTGGAAGCAAAGCAGCAAGTATGGAGATCATATAGCAGAGTACTTGCAGTTGCAGATAGCTGGGCATGGATGAGCGTCCTGGGAGCCTGGACCTGATTGATGAGAGCGGCTGTGCTGTGCAAGGAGTCCTGGTGGTCCAGTTCAGGAAGCTGGAGCTCAGTAAAGGTGAGTCTGGATGCCCAGCTGACAGTGGTGTTCTGTCAGCAATAGAGGAACGCCATACTGTCAGTGCTGGGAGTTTAAATAGGCAGCACAGGAGCGGACCAGGAAGTACCACTAGGTGGCGCACCTCCGCAACCACCGTGGAGCGCAAGGCTGCAGGTGAGAGGATATTCAGAAAGACGAATGTCAGTTATAAGGGAAAGAAGCAGCTATAGTTGTACTTGGTGCAGAGTTAATAGGGTGGCGTTACACCAGCTTAGGGCAATTTTCCAACGCACCCTCCCAGTCCTCTCTATCCAGGGTAGGGATATCCTCCCTCCACCGAACCCACAGCTTCTCAATCTTCGGTGAGTCATTCCTAAGCAGGACCCCGTACAGAACCGAAAGCGGCTTCGGCAAATCCTCCTGTGAGAGAACTTCCTCAACAGAGTCAAGCCGCAGCGAGGGCCTACCCGGGAACTGAGCTCTGGCCGCATGCCGAAGCTGAAGGTATTGGAAGAACATCCAGCCCGGCAGGGGAAAGTCCCTCTGAAGCTGCGGGAACGTTAACAGCACGCCCTCGGGCATCATTTTGCGTAAGACCTTCACCCCGAATCCCGCCCAGATCTGCGGATCAGGAATTGTCAGGAAGTGAGGCAGTGATGGGTTACCACAAAGAGGTTGCACTGGGACCATCTATTCTCCCCTGGGAAACGCTTCCTAGCCGCCACCCATACCCTGTATGTGGTGACAGTGGGAATCGGCACCAACTCGTAGGCGCGAGTCCCCCTATACACCAAATTGTGTAGATCCCACAACGATCCCGCCAGACGTACAACTTACGCGCATCTCGCATAGCATGCTTCGGGCACATGCACGTTCGTGAATCGCCGTATTTCCCCTCATTTGCATGTTTGAATGGCTAATCAATGGGAGCAGCACCGTGCGTCCAGCCCATATTTGCTATGCCGGCGGAAAGTCCTCCAAGCTGTGGTCCCGCCCTAATCTGGTGAGTACTTGGAGATCCTCTCAAGGGCTGTCCTGGAAGACGACTGGGGAAAAACCGGAGTTAGTACTCACTGGTAACTCCTTTTCCAGTAGTCTTCCAGGACAGCACGATCCCACCCTTTTAAGTTATGTTGATGCATTAACATTTTAATCTGTTGTGGTTATATTTTTCAGTTCCATCCTTCGTTTTTGGTGAATGACTGACCAGGGACCTGAGTTACCGCCTTTTGAACTGTTTGGCAATGTGTTTCCTGTGTCGATGGGAGGGACTCCATCTCTCAAGGGCTGTCCTGGAAGACTACTGGAAAAGGAGTTACCGGTGAGTACTTGCTGTCCATTTATACAATATTTCTAACACATAACATCTACATACCAAAAATGACACCCCAAAAAAGATTCTCCTCCTCCTCCTGAGTACGGCAATACCACATGCGTGAGACTTCCACAGCCTGGCTACATACAGAGGCAGAGTACAGCAGAGTATGGCTGGGTATGGCTGAGCATGGATGGATGGATGTGACTGCAATTGTCAATGAGCAGCGCTGTGGGCACTACAGATCCAGCCCACAGTGCTGCTGCCACTGATCTCTCCTCCTCTCCTCTCACACTGTACCGATCGGTACACAGATGGGAGAGAGGAACCAGCATCATGCCATGACACCGGTTTGTTTACAAGTGATCGCTCCGTCATTTCATGGAGCGATCACGTGGTAAATGGCCGCTATCAGGGTTATTGACATCCTCCCAGGGAGTGCGATTCTAGGAGGATGTCAATGTACCCCCTCCCAGAATTAACGAACCGCCATGTAGCCGTCAGTCGGCTATGGGCCGGTTGTTAAGTGGGTAACACTAAAAACATTCCTCCACCCATACTGCTCACTGATTGGTCCAGAGTAGGGCGGGGACTGGGTGATAATCTTCCTTCTCTGTGCTGCAGATCCAATTTATGTCTCTAGACTGGATTTATGGAAATTCTGGGGATCAGCAAAAGTTTGATTTTCTCCATAGATGTTACTCTACCTAGGCACCTGGGGTATGTGCTTTGGGTCTTCTGCCCCATCGCCGGGTCTAGTATGATCTCTGACAGAACAATTCTCCCAGGATTACTTGTTCTGTTGTCTGCTGACTGTGCTGGGTTGAGGGATATGTCTGTATAGTCTCAGGCCGCGTACACATGACCGGTCCATCCGATGAGAATGGTCCGACGGACCGTTTTCATCGGTTCACGCTGAAGTGGCCTGATGTGCGTACACACCATCAGTTCAAAATCCGATCGGGTCAGAACGCGGACACATAAACCACGTACAAAGTCACTATAAAGGGGAAGGCCAAAGCCTTCGGCACCGCCCTTGAGTCCGCTTTTGCTTTTGCTAATTCTGTGTAACCGCGTGTTAGTGAAGGTTTGGTTAGAGCCGATTCGCGCTTTTCAGTCTCCGTGCTTTTACAGGTCGTATAAATGCGCTGCAATAAACGAGACAGGAATTCTAAAAATGTCGAATGTGCCATGTCAAAAACGAACACGAGTTTTACAAGAACGAGCGCTCTCGCCCCCTCATTTAGACTGAGCATGCGTGGGTTTTTTAACCGATGGTCGTGCATACTAACCATCGGTTTGGACCTATCGGTCAGCGGTCCATCGGTTCGATTTTAAAGCAAGTTCTCTAATTTTTGTCCGAAGGACAACAGACCGATGGGCCGTACACACGGTCGGTTTGGACCAATGAAACAGAACTTCAGTCTGTTTTCATCGGTTTTGACCGATCGTGTGTACACAGCTTCAGACCCAAGTCACTGAGTCCAGTCTCAGGAGATAGAAGGCAGCGGTGTGGGATCTCTGCAACTTGTCTCATGTAAACAGTTAATCTTCCACTGGTAGGAGATCAGAGGAGCCATTTACTAGTAACCTTGAGAGGGGAATTGTAAGATCCTCAGAGACAAAGCCTCCTGATGTGGGCGGAGTCCTGGTTTAGGGGAACCAATCGGCTCATGTCTAGTAATAATCTTTGTATTTCTATTTTAGTAGATGGATGGGAGATGAGGAAAACCTCAGAGGATTGTCTCACTTTGTCTCCAGACTGTAAAGAAGAAGATGAGGACATCACACAGTATAGTCCAGGAGAAAACCCGACTACCTCAAATGTCCATCCGGCACCACACAGTGTAGATGGACCATCGTATTCCTCTTATCCTGAGGAACCTCAGACTGTGCGGGACGGTGCCGGACCATCGTATTCCTCTTATCCTGAGGCACTTCAGACTGTGCGGGATGGTGCCGGACCATCGTATTCCTCTTATCCTGAGGAACCTCAGACTGTGCGGGGCGGTGCCGGACTATCATATTCCTCTTATTCTGAGGAACCTCAGTCTGTGTGGGACGGTGCCGGACCATCGTCTTCCTCTTATCCTGAGGAACCTCAGACTGTGCGGGACGGTGCCGGACCATTGTATTCCTCTTATCCCAAGGAACCTCACACTGTGCGGGACGGTGCTGGACCATCGTCTTCCTCTTTTCCTGAGGAACCTCAGACTGTGAGGGACGGTGCCGGACCATCGTATTCCTCTTATCCCAAGGAACCTCAGACTGTGCGGGACGGTGCTGGACCATCGTATTCCTCTTATCCTGAGGAGCCTCAGACTGTGAGGGACGGTGCCATCTTTCCAACAGATAAGAGGTTTTCCTGTACTGAGTGCGGGAAGTGTTTCCCTTCTAAAGCCCATCTTAATATGCATAAAAGATCTCACACAGGGAAGAAGCCATATTCCTGTCCTGAGTGCGGGAAATGTTTTACAGAGAAGTCCAGTCTTTACAGACATCAGAGATCTCACACGGGGGAGAAGCCGTATTCCTGTCCTGAGTGCGGCAAATGTTTTTCAGAGAAGTCCAGTCTTTCCACACATCGGAGATCTCACACGGGGGAGAAGTCATATTCCTGTCCTGAGTGCGGGAAATGTTTTTTAGATAAGTCCAGTTTTTTTACACATCAGAGATCTCACACGGGGGAGAAGCCGTATTCCTGTCCTGAGTGCGGGAAATGTTTTTCACAGAAGTCCAATCTTTCCACACATCAGAGATCTCACACAGGGGAGAAGCCGTATTCCTGTCTTGAGTGTGGGAAATGTTTTTCACAGAAGTCCGATCTTTCCACACATCAGAGATTTCACACGGGGGAGAAGCCGTATTCCTGTCCTGAGTGTGGGAAATGTTTTTCACAGAAGTCCGATCTTTCCACACATCAGAGATCTCACACGGGGGAGAAGCCGTATTCCTGTCCTGAGTGTGGGAAATGTTTTTCACAGAAGTCCGATCTTTCCACACATCAGAGATCTCACACGGGGGAGAAGCCGTATTCCTGTCCTGAGTGCGGGAAATGTTTTTTAAAGAAGTCCACTCTTTCCACACATCAGAGATCTCACACGGGGGAGAAGCCGTATTCCTGTCCTGAGTGTGGGAAATGTTTTTCATATAAGTCCAATCTTTCCACACATCAGAGATCTCACACGGGGGAGAAGCCGTATTCCTGTCCTGAGTGTGGGAAATGTTTTTCAGACAATTCCAGTTTTTACAGACATCAGAGATCTCACACGGGGGAGAAGCCGTATTCCTGTCCTGAGTGTGGGAAATGTTTTTCATATAAGTCCAATCTTTCCATGCATCAGAGATCTCACACGGGGGAGAAGCCGTATTCCTGTCCTGAGTGTGGGAAATGTTTTTCAGAGAAGTCCAATCTTTCCAGACATCAGAGAACTCACACAAGGAAGAAGCCACTTTCCTGTCCTGAGTGAGGGAAATGTTCCTCACTGAAGTCCTGTCTTCCTGTACATCAGGGATCCAACACAACCCTCGAGGTGTATTAGGGCCTTGAGTGTGGGAATGTCTCGGATCGCTGAGCCGCTGCAGGAACAGGAACATGTAACATCTTCCCGAAGGTGAACTTATCCGTTAACCCTTTCACTACCGGTTTTGCGGGTTTTTTTTGCTCACATTCAACACCCCTTCAATACCGGGCACTTTTACTCCCTTCCTGCCCAGGCCAATTTTCAGCTCTCTCACACTTGTCATACAACACTGTACCCAAATGATTTGATTTTTTTCTCTCCAAATAGAGCTTTCTTTTGGTGGTATTTGATCACCTCTGGGGTTTTATTTTTTGTGCTACAAATAAAAAAGACAGAAAATTTTGAAAAAATTTAGTTTTTTTTTGTTTCTGTTAAAAAATGTTGTAAATATACCTTGTGTTATTAGGTTATAATTGTGTGTGCCGAACTGCCTATTGAACGTCATTGATCTTGGCTCATCATACATATTGTATGTCTCCACGTTCTTGACGTTTGGAATTTCCGACAAGATTTGTGTGACCGTGTGTATGCAACACAAGTTTGAGCCAACATTCCGTCGTTAAAAAATCCACGGTTTTCTTGTCGGAATTTCCGATCGTGTGTACAGGGCATTAGGCTCTTTACCGAGACTGGAGATGTGGTTTGTCAGAGCGACACACAACACCAACGATTGCCCTGCGCCCGAGCGGCTTATTCTTCTGGATGTCATGTGACATCCAATCAGGATAATGGAACCCCGTCTGGCCGTCATTCTGCTATAGGCCGGGTGGGAAGGAGTTAAAGAATCATTTTAGGCCTGAACATTATATAAAACCCCCAAAATGTGATATATTTTTTGAAATAAGACACCCTAGAGCATCCTTTGTGCTCTGCTGGCACTGCCAGCAAGGCTCAAAATTTCAAGTCCTGAGCTACTAGCTAGGCCTTAAGGGTTACTCGCCACCAGTTGACTCAACCGATCCTTATCCTACACCGCCCCTAATTCCGCCCCTAAACACGCCCTCATAAGTTATTAAACGATACTTAAATTTGTCATGCAGAATTAAGTTACAAAAATAAATATTAACAACTTCTTTATCAGTGAAGCCTCACCAGTGCCCATCATTGCAGCCTCACTGTGCCCACCATTGTAGCCTCTGCTCACTGTGCCCACCATTGTAGCCTCTGCTCACTGTGCCCACCATTGTAGCCTCTGCTCATTGTGCCCACCATTGTAGCCTCTGCTCATTGTGCCCACCATTGTAGCCTCTGCTCACTGTGCCCACCATTGTAGCCTCTGCTCACTGTGTCCACCATTGTAGCCTCTTCTCATTGTGCCCACCATTGTAGCCTCTGCTCATTGTCCCACCATTGTAGCCTCTGCTCACTGTTCTCAACATTGTAGCCTCTGCCCACTGTGCCCACCATTGTAGCCTCTGCTCACTGTGCCCACCATTGTAGCCTCTGCTCAACTGTTCAGAGGATCACCCCAGGGGAAGAGAGCATTGAGGAAGATAAAAGCTGCAGGATTACAGATGGGTTGGCTCGCTGTTACAGCGGTGTTTAAATTACAATTGCCTCCGCTCCGCTTGTGGTCACACAGCCCCGCCTCCTGACCCCGTGCCTGTATCAGACAGAACACGTCCCAGCATTGGACTGGAATTCTATCTATCTGATACAGGCGTGGGGTCAGGAGGCGGGGCTGTGTGTAATGTAAACTCAGCTGTAACAGCGGGTTATGCGCTCTGTAATCCCGCGACTTTTCTCCTTCCTCCATGCTCTCTTCTCCGGGGCGATCGATGGGAGAACGGCTCTCGATCAACCCCTGCATGCCGGCGGTACCCATGCCCCCCGCCCTGCTCCCAGACAGCCCAGCTCCTCGCCAGAAACTATTTTCCACTTGCAAGCAGGCGAGTGGAAAATTTGAGGGCTGTCCTAGAGAATAAAATAGTGGTAGTTCCAATTTTTTATGTCACATGATATTACCGCAAAAGTCTATGAAATGCTACATTTCTGTAAACAACACAATAAAGTTAATTTTAGGGGCACAAAAACAGAATAAAATTACCCAATTTATTAGTAAAATATAAAAGTCGAGTTGCACCAAGTAAATAGATACCCAACATGTCCAACCTTAAATTTGTGTGCGCCTGTAGTTTGGTGGCAAAGTTCAGTACTCTATATTTTCTATAGGCAAGGCTTTAAAAGCCCCTATAGGTCATCAGTCTAATGTTACGGAGGAGGTCAGGTGATAGAATTATCGCTCTCATTCTGGCCTGCGCGGTGATATGTAACATCATTTTCAGCTATAGGTGCCCCAATATAAGAGTTTATGTTTGTACATGCGTATATGGGGGGCGGGGCCTCAGATTTATTTTATTTTTGGGAGGGGTTATGTGCCTGGGATTAAATTTAATTCTGTACAATTAAAAAAAAATGTTTTTACCATCACATAGAGCAGCCTTTATCAACAAGTGTGCCCTGAGGATTCTTCAGAGGCGCCTTGGCAAAATGCTGAACAATTGCCCCAAAATTGTATACAAGTCAGTGATTGGATGAAGCTTTTTAGTTACACAAAGCCTCAGGTTTTCATTGTACACCATTACAACCTTCTAGCTGCCAACCTAACGACCAATGACATCATGAGCTGATAAGGGGGATATCATCCTTGTGTGACCCTCCCCCGCCTCTCTCCATCAGCGTTGGTGTCTCATTAGCTGAGTGATGGAGAAAAACTGAGGGAGAAGAGAAACATTGGAATACTAGTCAGGACCAGTTTGCAAAAGTCTATTTGCTTTGTAAGAATAAATCACTTATAACGTTGGGTGTCCTGATGTTGTTACATTATGTAGAACCATTAGAATCATTTTTACATTTTAGAATGGGGCGCCTCAAGACTGTCCATCATTTTGGAGAGCGCCTCAAGACTGTCCATCATTTTGGAGGGCGCCTCAAGACTGTCCATCATTTTGGAGAGCGCCTCAAGACTGTCCATCATTTTGGAGGGCGCCTCAAGACTCTCCATCATTTTGGAGGGCGCCTCAAGACTGTCCATCATTTTGGAGGGCGCCTCAAGACTCTCTTACTGCCCTTGCAGTAAGCCACTTGCTCCCAAGTCTTTGCCAATGTGTGGCCAAGGGCCTCCCCCGGCCCCCTACCCCTACCGATGAGACATATCTCAGGCATTGCTCGGCAGGACTCCTGTGGTCCAGCCTGTTCACCGTGACCCCCCTGGTGCGGCCGTCCAGTGCGAGTGAGAACTGTGGAGGGGGGGTGCTCGGTGCAGAGCATACAGCGGCTGTTTGAGCTCTCAGCAGGCTGGAGGGATGCTGAGGAGTAGCTGGGGGGCGGGACTCCAGAACAGTACATGGTGCCGAGGAGAGCCCTGATCAGATGGACGATCATGGAGGGATAAGCAAGGTCTGGCGATCTACATTGTACATGTGTACACTGATCTGCTGCAGTGGTGCTGGCCTTGTGTCTGTGCCTCTGCTTGCTGGAGAGGGGGAGAAGGGGGCTTCACCAGGCTGAGTATGGACACACAGGGCACGGAGAGAAGCCTCGCTGTGTGCAGAGCCTTGCAGTTGTCAGGGAAAAGTCAGATCTGTGCGGAGGTCACACAGGACTCACTCCTGCTCACCGGACTGTGACAGAAATAGCGGAGCCACGATGAGCAGAGCTGAATGTGAGAGCTGCACCCGGCAGGAGGGGGAGTACAGTGGAATGGGGGAGCTGGGCTTGCTCACCTCGAATGCAGGAAGTTTCCACAGAAATGCGGTCCCGAGCCTGGTGCTAGCTGGCGAGAGGGTAATCCCAAGGACGCGTGATTGGTTGTTAAGGACATGGCGGCCCCGTTCCTTAACAACCAATAATTGGCAGCATTTTTTTCTTTACTTTTCAGCTGTTAGCGGGGAAATCCTGCTGACAGCTGAAAGTACAGAGCCTGAAGGTATCGGTTTTGGGCATTGGCATTTGCACGAGTACCGATACTCTTGCAAATACTTGGTATCAGTACCGGTGCAACCCTAGCGAGTACTTTAGTATTGGTGCTCATACCCAGTCTTTAAATGAAGGAAAAAAGAGCAAAGGAAAAGAGCAAAGGAAAAAAGAGCAAAGGAAAGTGCGAAGGAAAAAAGAGCGAAGGAAAAAAAAAGCGAAGGAAAGAGCAAAGGAAAAAAGAGAGAAGGAAAGAGCAAAGGAAAAGGGCGAAGCAAAAGAGAGAAGAAAAAGAGAGATGGAAAAGAGCGATGGAAAAGAGCAAAGAAATAAAGAGCGATACGAAAGAGTGAAGGAAAAGAGTGAAGGAAAAAAGAGCTAAGGAAAAGAGAGAAGGAAATAAGCAAAGGAAAAGGGCGAAGCAAAAGAGAGAAAGAAATAAGCGAAGGAAAAGGGCGAAGCAAAAGAGAGAAGTAAAAGAGCGAAGGAAAAGGGCGAGAAAAAAGAGCAAAGAAAAAAGGAAAAGACCGAAGGACAAGAGCGAAGGAAAAGAGCGAAGAAAAAGAACGAGAGAAAAGGTTGAACGAAAAGGGAGAAGGAAAGAGCGAAGGAAAAGGGCGAAGCAAAAGAGAGAAGGAAAAGAGCGAAGAAAAAAGGAAAAGAGCGAAGGACAAGAGCGAAGGACAAGAGCGAAGGACAAGGGCAAAGGACAAGGGCAAAGGACAAGGGCGAAGGAAAAGGGCGAAGGAAAAGGGCGAAGGAAAAGGGCGAAGCAAAAGAGAGAAGGAAAAGAGCGAAGAAAAAAGGAAAAGAGCGAAGGACAAGAGCGAAGGACAAGAGCGAAGGACAAGGGCAAAGGACAAGGGCAAAGGACAAGGGCGAAGGAAAAGGGCGAAGGAAAAGGGCGAAGGAAAAGGGCGAAGGAAAAGGGCGAAGGAAAAGGGCGAAGGAAAAGGGCGAAGGAAAAGGGCGAAGGAAAAGGGCGAAGGAAAAGAGGGAAGGAAAAGAATGAGAGAAAAGAGCGAAGGAAAGATCAGTCTGATTTTCTAGTCAGACACGTTGCAAATGGGAAAAACAAACAATTTTTTTTTAGAAATATATAAAATCTTCTCTCCAATGTAAAAAAAGTCTAATGTAAATAAAAACATGATATAGTATATTTGAATAGATATATTTTTCTAATATACAATATAAATAAAATATATATATTTTTGAATCTATATAAAGATGTAGCGCCCTGCTCCTGATGAACAGGCGCTGCCTCAAATTGAATGGGGGTCGGAGCTGTTATTTGGCTCAGACCAGAGTGATTAAAGGCAATTTAGCCTCTGTTCTAGCCATGGCTGTGCTGGGAGTGATCCACCATTGATCGTCTGGGGGTGTTATTACCATCCCAGGCCAAGGGTGGCAGCAGTCAGGTCATGGTACATCGAGTGTCCCCCTCAGCAACAAATTAGTGGGAGTGGTTACCCCGCTGTGCATGCTAAGGAGGGGTGTTCCAGGCATTTTTTGTGTTTATTAAAAGTCAGCAGCTACAAAAAGTGTATCTGCTGGCTTGTAATAAACACACACTCAACTGCTCCACGTTCCAGCGACGTGCCAGCCGGGGCTCCGCTCCTCTCCCCCCTCCCCGGCCGGCGTCTTCATTCTAAGTGTGGGCACCCGGTCGTGACAGCTTTTGGCTTCACGGCCGGGCACCCACTGCGCATGCGCGAGCGGCGCTGCGCTCTCTCATTGGACAGGTGATCGCATGGGACCTGTCATGTGTTCCAGGCGATCGCCTACAGGGAGGGGCTGCAGTAAGGCGATTAAGCTATTCGCCTTACCATTCGCCTTACTGCACCATTCGCCTTACCAGCCCCTCGGCGGAAGGAGGAAGTGGGACAGGAAGTCCCACTTTTCCTGAAGCCCCCACTGCCCCCCCAAACAAATTACATGCCAAATGTAGCATGTAACGGGGCGAGGAATGGGTTAAGCAGAAGTTCCCATTTTGGGTGCAACTCCGCTTTAAGGGACAGACGCCATAGGTGCAAGATCCATTCGCACCTCGTGGCCCGCCTGGCCGGAGGTGTGTGTTGTGAATCCTAACTCCGGGACCACGTTGGTCCGGGGCTGCGGCTTCCTCTGGTGGGCCCAGTTGTCTGACTGGGGCCCGTATTGCAGAGGTGATCCTGTGCTGTCCATCCTGTGGGAGGAAGCCACTTGATGAAGGAGGGGAGGACCTATCCTGTTAAGGACCATGCAAGAGGCTGGTACCTTAGGAGAAGGCCTGGAAACTTCCTCCAAGGATGCACCGTACTCCGAGGGGCCTGACAGTGTCGCCTGTCGGGTCTAAAGGTTCTAGTGAGAAAAGCTAAAGAGATCCGGGTGCTGAATCCTGTGGCAGAGGATTCCAGACCAAAGTATCTCACCGAGAAAGGAAGGTCTGTGGCAGAGACTGGACTTTATTTTGTGTGTCATCCCGGCTGCTAGGCCAGTGATAGGGACCTATCCGGGGAGCAATACCCACTCTGGCTAGAGAGGCAACGAGAACTGATTGCTGAAAACAGGAGCGTTTCCGGACAGAAGTTGTGCACCTGAACCAACCTTCCCTTCCACCCCTCACCCCTCTTTTCTACTAAAGTTCTCCAAAATAAACCCAAAGAGAAAAGAGGTACATTGTGTGTGGACATTCTTCGGACTCTCCTTTCACCCTGAACAGCGAGAATCGAGGTAACGCGCCCCCAAAATCTAAACCAGCAGCTCCTTCGGGGAAAGTGCTACAAACATAATTATTGATGGAAAGGAAATTGTGAATGAAAACCATTTAAAGTGCAAGTTCACCTGTACAGAAAAAATAAATAAAATGGTGACCACCGTACACTAGGGGTGTGGAGCTGAATTTCATAGGGGGCCACACCAGCACACGGTGGATTCTAAGTCTAGTGCACACCCCCACCAACCATCAGAAGTCAGTCAAGAGTCCCCCCACCCTCCCTTACATCATAGTGCACCCCCCATGTGCTGCTGGGCTGGGAAGAAGCAAGTGCAGGGTCTGGAGGAGGACCAGAAGAGGGCTGGAGTTGGCTGAATGTCGA
The DNA here is from genome assembly GCF_905171775.1 of Rana temporaria. Classification (NCBI taxonomy): domain Eukaryota; kingdom Metazoa; phylum Chordata; class Amphibia; order Anura; family Ranidae; genus Rana; species Rana temporaria. The sequence continues at coordinate 157,881 of NW_024404436.1, read as the reverse complement.
GACCAAGGAAGACCGAGGTGTGCTGCGGCGGCAGAGAGGACAGGCTGTGTAGGAGGAATTCTGTCCTCCACTTTGCTGCCGACTACTGAAATGGGGGAGGGGTGCCACAGCTGCAGGAGAGAAGTGATGGCCTTGTGTTGGACACGTGTGCCGCACACCCTCTTGTCCATGCAGTGCTTCTGGGATGAAGCATGTTCGATCCTAATTGGTCACTCTGGTTCGTCACAGGAGCAATGCACAAAGAGCAGACGTTTTAAATCCCCGCCCACTGCAGCAGCTACAGCGAGGACCGGGGGCGGGACTATCCCTTTAAATTACTTCCTGTCTCTTTTTACATGCATGACGGGGTCTCTCCATAGACAATACATCGATCACACTCGGGGGGGACCCCATTAAACTTGGAATGATAAAACAGAAACATACTGTAAGGGTTAAATATCTCCCCTCCCCCATGAGATTGGTGATGGTTTCACCCGTTCTTCTTGCTCATTGGCTACATCCAGAGGCTTTTTCTGCAAGTCGGCTATTTTAGCGATTCCTGTAAAAGTCAAACAGAAGATAAAAGAAGAGCGAGTGAAAAAATACAAATATGTTATCAGGAGTAAAGTACATCTGTCATTTTACTCTCCTTTCCAGGCCCATAAAATAGCCGGTGATCCTGCCAGGTCACTTCCTCAGAAATGGTGACAACACTCGCCTGCCTCCTGTGAAGAAATGGCGGCGTAGTCGCAGTCACGTCTGCTGGGAATACAGCACAGTACTCAGGTACTTTGATAGACAAGCGATTTCCTCCAATCAGGGAGCTGGTCACATCCTGGGCTCCCAGTCCCACCCTCTCTCACCATTGGTGTGATCCTAAATGACTCCGCCCACACATCTGCTGCTGTCTTGTGTGATGTGTAAGGGCCGCTTCACACCACATGCAGTCCATTGCATTTTTTTACTGCATCAAAAACGTATGGACAGTAGTTTATATGGTTCTAATGGTCTAGTGTGGTCAGTTCCAGTGCAGGAAAAAATAAAAATAAACGCACGTAGAACATGTTGCATTTTCTCTGCATGGAACTGCATTATAATGCAAAGAAATTCATCAGAAAATAAAAAACACGTCCAAGTACACAATGGCGTTTCGTAAAACGGATGCAGCTGTGCATGGTAGCCAATCAGCTTCCAGGTTTGATTGCCAAAGCTTAATAGAAAAGGCTGAAGTTAGAGGCCGATTGGCTACTATGTAGAGCTGCACCACATTCTGAGCGCATCAGCTTTAGTAAATCTCCCCCATTGATACCAGAACTAGTGCAATTAGTTTAGATCCCAATTCGTTTAACCGCTTCAGCCCCGGACCATTTCGCTGGTCAAAGACCGGGCCACTTTTTGCGATTCGGCACTGCGTCGCTTTAACTGACAATTGCGCGGTTGTGCGACGTGGCTCCCAAACAAAATTGGCGTCCTTTTTCCCCCACAAATAGAGCTTTCTTTTGGTGGTATTTGATCACCTCTGTGGTTTTTATTTTTTGCGCTATAAACAAAAATAGAGCGACAATTTTGAAAAAAATAAATATTTTTTCCTTTTTGCTATAATAAATATCCCCCAAAAATATATAAAAATAATTTTTTTCCTCAGTTTAGGGCGATACGTATTCTTCTACCTATTATTGGTAAAATCGCAATAAGCGTTTATTGATTGGTTTGCGCAAAAGTTATAGCGTCTACAAAATAGGGGATAGATTTATGGCATTTTCATTAATATTTTTTTTTTACTAGTAATGGCGGCGATCAGCAATTTTTATCGTGACTGCGACATTATGGCGGACACATCGGACACCATTTTGGGACCATTGTCATTTTTACAGCGATCAGTGCTATAAAAATGCACTGATTACTGTGAAAATGACACTGGCAGTGAGGGGGTTAACCTGTAGGGGGCTCTGAAGGGGTTAAGTGTGACCTAGTGAGTGATTCTTACTGTTAGGGGCGTGGCTTTGCGTGACACGTCACTGATCGTTGTTCCCTATGACAGGGAACAGACGATCACTGACAGTGTCACTAGGAAGAACGGGGAAAGGTTTGTTTACACTGACATCTCCCCGTTCTTCAGCTTTGTGATCCGATTGCGGGACACCGGCAGCGATCGGGTCTGCGGGTCCCACAGGCGCGGTCACGGAGCTCCCGACTGGGTCACAAACACGCTGGCGGCGGCGCGCTCGCAACCCATGGCTCGCATCTTAAAGGGGACCTACCTGTACGCCCATATGCACAGCCATGCCATTCTGTCGATGTATATTGTCGTGCGGCGGTCGGCAAGCGGTTAATGGAGATTAGAATACTGACACCTCTAGCATATGATGAAAAGACTGAATGATAATGCAATAGGTAAGCACGAGAATGTAAACGGTGAGTAGAATCCATAGTCAGATGAGTTTCCTACAAGCTATGGAAGTGCCAAAGTGTGCCAACGAGTCCATTATCGTCCTCCATGTAACGGTATGTTTTACCCCCCTAATGTTCCATGCGGTAATACTCATGTCTGTAGTCATAAGGGGGGGGGGGGTGTATAGGGATGAGCCCGATGTTCTAGTCAAATCTAAGGACATTTTGGGGCGTTCGCCGGAGATTAGCACTGCAATCTCGCATGCACCTGACCTGCATGCTTTGGCCAATCACAGCACGCTCTCCTGTGAGAGCCATGATTGGCCAAAGGCAGAGTGCCTTTGGCCAATCATGGTTCAGGGGGCTAAGTCGACGCCCCAACTTATGTAAGGCTGCTTACATGGCGGCCGTACATAGTGTAATGAATGAGAGCAGCAAAATGATATTTCTAAAGGAAAACATGTCATTTAAAACTGCTTGCCGCTGTAATGTATTGCCCCCCCAGTGTCCCCCCAGACTATTATCAGGCCCTTTGGGTCTGGTATGGGTATTAAGGGGAACCCTGAACCATTTTTTTTAAATGGCATTGGGTTCTCCCCTAAAAACCATACTAGGCCCTTCAGGTCTGGTATAGATTTTAAGGGGAACCCCACGCCCGAATAAAAAAAAGACATAGGGATCCCCCAAAACCCATACCAGGCCCTTCAGGTATGGATTTTAAGGGGAACACTGTGCCAAAATAGATAAAATCCATACCAGACACTTATCTGAGCACGCAACCTGGCAGGCCGCAGGAAAATGGGGGATAAGAGAGTTCCCCCCTCCTGAACCGTACCAGGCCACATGCCCTCAACATGGGAACATGGGTGCTTTGGGGTCCCCCCTAAAATCCATACTAGGCCCTTTAGGTCTGGTATAGATTATAAGGGGAACCCCACGCCCAAATCTAAAATAAATGGCATGGGGCTCCCCCCAAAATCCATACCAGTCCCTTCAGGTATGGATTTGAAGGGGAACGCTGTGCCAAAATAGAAAAAAATGGTGTGGGGTTCCCCCTAAAATCCATACCAGACACTTATCCGAGTGTAGCACTACCCCCGTAGGAGCTGCTGGTCTGTACTCTGCCTATCAACCCCAATATGTTTGGCTCGAACCCCCCCACAACTGGACCACGTATCCCTGCACGTGTCGTGTTAACCTCCAAGCAACAATTGTAAGTCTACTAGATCCATCTTCCTGCGATACAGTTATTATATCATTGGGCAAGTGCCCTTCTCACCCAATGAGGCCTCGCCTCTCCGGTATGCTCCGTCTGCAGTGTCCCGGTTCTCGGCCTCTCCACAGCTGACAGTCTCTGGTATTCCTCGCAGTCATCACAAAGTGCTGGTGGACAGGCGACACTGGTTGCCCTGGAACGTAGGCCAAACACTGCGTCAGGGACCCCCTCCTTTAAGTAGCTTCTCCCAGAAGGCTGTGGATGATGCAATGCACCGTGGGTAGCACAGTTGCACTCTGGGCATCGTAGTCTGTCAAACACCCAAGGCAATGGAGTCTTTATCTCCCTGCACTTCAAGTTCCATAATGCATTGTTGTAATATCATAAAACCAAACAAGTGGTGGCAGTATAACGATTGACCACCGGAGGGAGCTGAGTTCCTTCTTAATTATAAACTGTAGTCTTTCGGCCACATTGCCAACTGACACCTTGCTACATGAGCACACAACCCGGCAGGCCGCAGGAAAAGGGGGATGATAGAGTGCTCCCCTCCTGAACCGTACCAGGCCACATGCCCAAAACATGGGGAGAGTGCTTTGGGGTCCCCCCTAAAACACCTTGTCCCCATGTTGATGGGGCTTATCTGAATCTGATTAATAAGGGGGGCCCCAGAACCCAGCCCCCCCTATGGGTTTTGGGTAAATTGTACCCCTACCCATTCACAAAAAAAAAGTGTCAAAAAAGTAAAAATGATAGGAGACTTGGACTTCCTTTATGTAAAAAAAAAGTGTCCGGCGATGTCCATCCATTTTAAATCACAGCGCAGACGACCCGAGATTTTTTTCAAAATAAAATGAAAAAACTCTGCCTCCATGGGAGGCATCCAGCCGACTGCAGCCTTTTCATGATGACAGCTGTTATATAGTTGAAGGTGGGGCCGGCCGGTGATGTAAATGGGTGACCTCACCCCCTCTGACATTGCGCGATGTCACATGATGTTAGAGGGGGGCGGGGTTGGGCCCCAAAGCACCCTCCCCATGTTGAGAGCATGTGGCCTGGTACGGTTCAGGAGGGGGGCGCTCTCTCATCCCCCCATTTTCCTGCGGTAGGTTGCATGCTCGGATAAGAGTCTGGTATGGAATTTAGGGAGGACCCCCACGCCATTTTTTTTACAAAATTTGGACGCTGTTTTTTTCAATGACTTATCTATATTGCAGGGACCCAATAATTCAGCCGCGAGTAGTTTTAAATGACTTTTTTTCCTTTAGAACTTTTTTTTGTGCAGGGACTGTTCTAAACATGGGAAACATGCGCTACTTTACAGGCATACTATAGACACCCCACAGGTAAGATATTTAAAGGAATATTTCACTTTTATTGTTTCACTTTAAGCATTATTAAAATCACTGCTCCCGAAAAACTGCCGTTTTTAAAACGTTTTTTTTTGCATTGATACATGTCCCCTGGGGCAGGACCCGGATCCCTAAACACTTTTTATGACAATAACTTGCATATAAGCCTTTAAAATTCGCACTTATGGTTTTTCATGTTCGTATCCCATAGACTTTAAAGGTGGTTGCACAAATTTTTTGCCTGTTCACATGTTCTGCTGCGAACCGAACCGGGGGGTGTTGGGCTCATCCCTAGTGGTGTATATCCAATGGTAAATGAAGAGACAGTAGAGGCAAACGCCTATCAGACTGTAGTGGATACCGGATGGGTAGTGCAGCAAGTCATAGAATCCCACCTCAGGGCACTTGTGAGTAATCAGGTGGTATTGGCACAACATATGCAGAGAAATCATGTACAATAAATTGCAGTAGGATTGGTAAAACAGTCATAAAAACTTAAAAGAAGAAAAAAACATGAATGTAAAAAACAAGCACAAATAACGATTCCCGCAGTAGTGTCCATGGAGGAAAAAAGTGGGTTTCCCCTTTCACCACCACTTGTAATTTAGCGGGGTACAGCATGGCATAGGGAATTTGTAATGTGTGCAGCCTGCATTTAACATCATCGTATTGGGCCCTCAGCTTCTGGACCTCCACAGAGAAATCCGTAAAATAGAGATCTTTGGGGAGAGGATTGGTCATCTTGGCTGCCTCTGGCTGGTACCCCGGCCTCTTCTTCATTCCTCTGGGTCATCGTTCTAGTTGTCGGGCGCCCCTGCAGTGTTGGTCGGGTGGAGGAGCAGACTGCAGGGAAGCCCCCACACCATTGCTGGCTGCTGAGGGAGAGCTGTAAAGCTGATTATATGCTGATAATCGGCAGTAGCACAGAGCTCAGTGTCCACTCACCTCGGCAGCTGTGCCACGCCCCATCATATTTTAGTGTATTTGTGATAATTGATGGGCGGCACACACAATAGGACAGCGCTGTGACACATAATGCTCTTCTAGGTGATAAAGGGAAGACTTACCTTTTTTACAGCAGCAGTCCGGTAGAAGTTATTTCTGGAGGTATTTGAGTTGTTACACATAGCGCAGGTTTTTTTCTATTTATATTGGGGACATAATTGCCCAAATCTGGGGATCAGGAGCCATTTCCACCCTTTACTCTCGGCTGGGGTTCTTTGTATCCATATAACAGATGTTCTACATGACTAAATCTCACATCAATTTTACTGCAAAACCAAAGGGGCCAAAATGTCTCTCCCCTCCCCCGAGCAGTAATATATTTCTCTCCCCCTTGGTGGGAGTGGAGGTGACCCATCTATAAGGATATACAGTACATACACACACAGCACAAGGACGTGTTCACACTATGAGACGTTTCTGCAGTTCCTCTGAGCTCCACAAGATGGCAGACAGGAAGTCTCTATGGAAGACAGGAAGTGATGTTTAGTTACAGACAGGAAGTTCCGGGTGAGAGGTGAGTCGGGAGGAATTAGAGAGAAGACGTTGCTGGAAGAGGCAGCGGAGGAGGTAATAAGATCTTATTTTCTATTTACACCCAGTAACCCCGTCATGTCCGTCCTCTTCCTCCATAGTCACTGTGACGTCTTTTATCTCCAGCAGATGATGATACACACACATATAGTGTGGAGACCTAGATTAACCCCTTCAGGGTCAGAACATTTCCCCGCCTATGGGGCCGGAACATTCTCTTCATATTGGAGATGTGGGGGGATAGGGAAGGTTTATATAGACATAAAGGGCCGGATTCAGGTAGGAAATACGACGGCGTATCTCTGAGTTACGGCGTCGTATCTATGCGCAACTGATTCATAGAATCAGTTACGCATAGATTTCCCTAAGATCCGACTGGCGTAAGTGTCTTACACCGTCGTATCTTAGGCTGCATATTTACGCTGGCCGCTAGGTGGCGCTTCCGTCGATTTACGCAAGGAATATGCTAATTAGCTAGATACGCCGATTCACAAACGTACGTACGCCCGTCGCAATTTTTTTACGTCATTTACCTTAGACTTTTTCGGCGTAAGGTTGCTCCGGCTCTTATGAGGCGTACGCAATGTTAAGTATGGACGTCGTTCCCGCTTCGAATTTTGAAATTTTTACGTTGTTTGCGTAAGTCGTTTGCGAATAGGGCTGGACGTAAGTTACGTTCACGTCTAAAGCATTGACGATTTGCGACGGAATTTCGAGCATGCGCACTGGGATTCTTTTGCGAACGGCGCATGCGCCGTTCGTAAAAAAAGGCAAATACGTGGGGGTCACACTAAATTTAGATAAAATACGCCCACATCATCCAAATTTGAATTAGGCGGGCTTACGCCGGAGCACATACGTTACGCCGCCGTAACTTAGGGCGCAAGTTCTTTCCGAATACGGAACTTGCGCCCTAATTTACGGAGAACATTACGCTGGGCTACCTGAATCCGGCCCTAAATGTATTAGCCAGATTCACGTACCCGTGCCTAACGTTAGGCAGGTGTAGTGTATCTCATATACGCTACGCCGCCGTAAGTTAGAGCGGCAAGTGCTGTATTCTCAAAGCACTTGCGTCCTAAGTTATGTCGGCGTAGTGTAAATGTCCCGGTGTAAGTGCACCTAATTCAAATTGTGAAGAGGTGGGCGTGTTTTATGTAAATAAAGCATGACCCCACGTAAATGACGTTTTGAACGAACGGCGCATGCGCCGTCCGTGGATGTATCCCAGTGCGCATGCTCCAAATTACGCCGCAAAGACTCATTGGTTTCGACGTGAACGTGAATGACGCCTTGCCCCATTCACGGACGACTTACGCAAACGACGTAAAAATTTAAAAATTCAACGCGGGTCCGACATCCATACTTAACTTTGGCTGTGCCATTTTTTTGGTGGAATAGCTTTACACCTGAAAACGCCTTACGTAAACGGCGTATCTTTACTGCGACGGGAAAGCGTATGTTCGTGAATAGGCGTATCTCGCTGATTTACGCATTCTAGGCGTAAATCAGCGTACACGCCCCTAGCGGCCGGCATAAATAGACAGCTAAGATTCGACGGCGTAGGAGGTCGTATCTTAGCTACATTTAAGTGTATCTCAATTGGAGAATACACTTAAATGTACACTGGCGCAGATTCAGAGTTACGACGGTGTATCTACTGATGCGCCGGCGTAACTCTACCTGAATCTGGCTATCTGTCTACATAACACACCCCTATTCCCCCCACATCTCTAATATAAAGAGAATGTTCCGGCCCCATAGGTGGGGAAATGTTAAAGGCCAAAGGGAAGGAGGACCCCAGACCCCAGAAACATATCAAACACCAAACTGAATGTTCCTCTGTGTGTAAGACCACTGGGGGGCGTTCTTACATGATAGAACCCCTCATATTATCCCCCATCCTAATATTATACAACCAGTACAGTCCAGATCATTCTCTCTTATCAATTATTATTATCCACAGGTAAATCTGTATACATCACATGACCAATCAGCATGGAGGAGGACCGGAGTCACATGACTGAGAGGATTCTAAACCTCACCCTGGAGATCATCTACCTGCTGACCGGAGAGGTGAGGAGGATTCTGGGAGGTCACATGACATCACTCTTATCTCTATTAATAATACACAGACCTGACCAGAGAGGTGAAGAGGATTCTGGGAGGTCACATGACATCACTCTTATTTCTATTAATAATACACAGACCTGACCGGAGAGGTGAGGAGGATTCTGGGAGGTCACATGACATCACTCTTATCTCTATTAATAATACACAGACCTGACCGGAGAGGTGAGGAGGATTCTGGGAGGTCACATGACATCACTCTTATCTCTAATAAGAATACACAGACCTGACCGGAGAGGTGAGGAGGATTCTGGGAGGTCACATGACATCACTCTTATCTCTATTAATAATACAGACCTGACCGGAGAGGTGAAGAGGATTCTGGGAGGTCACATGACATCACTATTATCTCTATTAATAATACAGACCTGACCGGAGAGGTGAGGAGGATTCTGGGAGATCACATGACATCACTCTTATCTCTATTAATAATACACAGACCTGACCGGGGAGGTCACATGACATCACTCTTATCTCTATTAATAATACAGACCTGACCGGAGAGGTGAGGAGGATTCTGGGAGGTCATATGACATTACTCTTATCTCTATTAATAATACAGACCTGACCGGAGAGGTGAGGAGGATTCTGGGAGGTCATATGACATTACTCTTATCTCTATTAATAATACAGACCTGACCGGAGAGGTGAGGAGGATTCTGGGAGGTCACATGACATCACTCTTATCTCTATTAATAATACACAGACCTGACCGGAGAGGTGAGGAGGATTCTGGGATTCTAACATGATATTCCTATTGGTTCCTCAATACAGAGATTTCCTCTTGTGAAGTCAGGTGATCACATGACCATCACAGTGCCTCCATGTGACTCCCTAAAACCCGAGAGACACAACATGGAGAAGATTCTAGAAGTCACCAAGAAGATGATGGAGCTGCTGACAGGAGAGGTGAGGAGGATTCTGGGACATTATCCAGTAACAGACAAGGGATGTGTCTGGAAGGTGACTGTATCATTGTGTGTGTCAGGTTCCTATAAGGTGTCAGGATGTCACTGTCTATTTCTCCATGGAGGAGGGGGAGTATTTAGAAGGACACAAGGATCTCTACAAGGACGTCATGATGGACAATCAGCCGCCCCTCACATCACCGGGTAAGAGGAGACTTTATTGTAAAGGAGAGAGCAGTACGGAGGCTCCACCTAGATCCCCCATCATCTGATAAACACATAGAAACAATGTATTCAGTCAGTGTGTGTGTTTCCTACAGATGGATCCAGTAATGGGAACCCACCAGAGAGATGTCCCCGTCCTCAGGATTCCACACTGGTCAATATTAAAGAAGAGATAAAAGAGGAGGATGATGAGGATGGGGTGATGGAGGAGTCAGAGTTTCCAAAAGAACACAAAGATCTGTACCAGGACACCATGGTGGAGTCATCCAGCTACAGAGACCCCCCAGAGAGATGTCCCCGTCCTCTGTATTCCCGGGATTCCACACAGGAAGGTCACACCATCCCTCAATATTTAAAGGTTGGTGGGACGGAACATCTAGACATGGACTTGTGGGGGGATGTGTGAATTTTATAGATGTGATGTCACAATAATAAAGCTTATATCTTACAGATGATATTCTCTCTCATTCTCTTGGTTTAGAGTGGAGATCCAATCGATATAGAATTTGAGGTGAAATCAGAAGAAGAAGAGACGGATGTGAGGGATGATCAGCAGTCTATGGAGGAGGATGGAATAACGGGGACATTTATAGAGGAGGACACTCCTACAGAGATCAGCACAGGTGGGTCATTAACACTAAATCCATTCCTCCACCCATACTGCTCACTGATTGGTCCAGAGTAGGGCGGGGACTGGGTGATATCAGCCTGTAATCCCCTGGTCACTTTCCTGAGCTGTGTTCCCCGTATTCCTGTATTTCTCTGGGATAATCTTCCTTCTCTGTGCTGCAGACACAGTTCATGTATCTAGGATGGATTTATGGACATTCTGGGGTTCAGCTGCTAGTAAAATATTAATTTTTCCCCCCATAGGTGTTGCTTGTCTTAGTCATCTGGGGTATGTGTCTTAGGTCTTCTGCCCCATACCCGGATCTAGCGAGATCTCTGACAGAGGAATTCTCCCGGGGTTACTAGTTGTGATTTTTGTTGGCAGTGCCATTTGGAGGGATAGGTCTGTATAGTCTCAGACCCAAGACAAGAAGAACTCTCCACATAGTATAGATCTATAAGATCTCTGACTTTATTCCATAGAAATATCTGTCACACACATCGGTAGACATGCACAGTGTCCTGTCTCCTCTCTGTATTAGTTGTATTTTAGTCACCTGAATTGTTTTATTTTTCATTGTGTTTAGTCAACTAAAATCTGCAGGACGTTTTAGCCGACTAAAATTGAATGTGTTTTTTCGGTAAATTGTAATGCATTATTTAGACCAGGGGTGCCCAACCTTTTGAAGAGCGAGGGCCACTTAAGCGAATTGGTAACCGGTCGCGGGCCACAATGATCCGATTACTGTGTAAATGTCACTAGCAGTGAATGTGTTAAGACTAGGGGGCGATCACGGGGTTATATGTGTTCCCTCATGTGTGTTTCTACCTGTGGGGGGAGGGGACAGACTGAAGGAGGAGAGAGATCACTTTTCCTGATTGCTAGGAACAGCAGATCTGTCTCTCCTGTCAGGACAGGGATCTGTTTACACACACAGATCCTGTTCTTGCTCTCATGCCGCGATCGTGGATGGACGGCGGACCTCACGGCTGCCTGCCACACGCATCGGGTCCCCCGCAGTGCAGCGGGCACACGCCAGCGCCTGGTTCTTAAAGGAGCCGACATACCAGTATGGCGATTCGTTGGAACGAGCCGACCCGCTGACGGTGACTGGTCAGCAAGTGATTAAAGGGGTTGTAAAGGTACAAGATTTTTCACCTTACTGCATTCTATACATTCTATACCTTAAGGTGAAAATACATCGTGCATTAGCAGCCCCCTGAGCCACCCTTTACTTTCCTGACCCCTCGAAAGTCCCGCGTCGTGAACGAGCAGGTTTCTCGGCCGTCTTCCTGGCTCATTCATTGGTTGATTGAAAGCAGCGCAGCCATTGGCTTTTGCTGCTGTCAATCACGCCCAATGACGTGGCGCGCCATGGGGCCGGGCTGAGTGATACAGTGAGCTGTTATGGCCGCCGGCTGTATCACGGGAGCGTGCCCGCAAGGACTCAACACCATGCGAGAAAGCTTGCATGAAGGTGTTGAGTCCTTGCAGGGAGGTGCTGAGAGAGCCGCCGAGGGACCCCAGAAGATGTGGATCGGGGCCACTCTGTGAAAAATTAGCTGCACAGTGGAGGGAAGTATAACATGTTTGTTATTTAAAAAAAATATCTTTAGTGATCCTTTAATGTACTATTATTATAGGCTGGGGATGGAATTGTGTTTGCCGATTTAGAAAAGGCCAGCAGAGGGCACCAAAGAGATAATGTGAATGAGTGCAATGTGTGGAACTGCATAGGAAAGGGAAAGGATTGATGAGAGCCTGCTTCTCTCAGCCAATACAGCTTGCCGATAGAGTCAGGGGGCTGGGGCTTTAAGAGACAGGTGGAGCTCCAAGGAAAGCAGAACTTCAGGTGAGTCCCTCTCTCACATTTTTGTTCTGTTTTTGTTCATTAACCAATATCAGAGCAGTTCTGTTATACCTCATATCTGGGGATTATATGAGCAGTTTCCTATTTACTGATTTCATAGTGGTTTGATTTTATATCTGATGATGTGATTGGAGGACAGACATTTACATGGTGATAATAATTTGATAACATCCTCAAGCTTTGGAACTTTAAACAGAAAGTGATAATGAGGGGGAGGAGTCAATAACCCAATGATTGTGGTCTTCAGGATCAGTCCAGTCTTCATCTTGGTTGTTCTCCCCCATCCTCACTCTCTGACCTCTGGTGGGGCTCAGCCCGCTGTTATTCATGACTAAATCATGGACTTAATAAGGAAGTGCAGGACTTCTTGTGTTGGGAAGATAGTAATGAGTGATAGAGGGGGTGGGAACACTCGTCTTATAATCCCCTCATCACTGTCACTCCTATAAAAGACAGTTCTCGTTGTTTCCTCACTCTCTGACTAAGGTCCATGAATAAAGAAATGATCTGGTAGGAGATCAGAGGACCCATTTACTAGTTACCTTGAGGGGGGAATTGTAAGATCCTCAGAGACAAAGCTGCCTGATGTGGGCGGAGTCCTGGTTTAGGGAAACCAATCAGGTCATGCCTAATAATAATCATTGTATTTCTATTTTAGTAGATGGACGGGAGATGAGGAAAACCTCAGAGGATTGTCTCACTTTGTCTCCAGACTGTAAAGTAGAAGATGAGGACATCACACAGTATAGTCCAGGAGAAAACCCGACTACCTCAAATGTCCATCCGGCACCACACAGTGTAGATGGACCATCGTATTCCTCTTATGCTGAGGAACCTCAGACTGTGCGGGACGGTGCCGGAGCATCGTATTCCTCTTATCCCGAGGAACCTCAGACTGTGCGGGACAGTGCCGGACCATCTTATTCCTCTTATGCTGAGGAACCTCAGACTGTGCGGGACGGTGCCGGACCATCGTATTCCTCTCATCCTGAGGAACCTCAGACTGTGCGGGACGGTGCAGGACAATTGTATTCCTCTTATCCTGAGGAACCTCAGATTGTGAGGGACGGTGCCGTCCTTCCAACAAATAAGAGACTTTCCTGTACTGAGTGCGGGAAGTGTTTCCGTTTTCAATTCGATCTTTCCACACATCAGAGATCTCACACAGGAGAGAAGCCGTATTCCTGTCCTGAGTGTGGGAAATGTTTTTCAGATAAGTCCAGTTTTTACAGACATCAGAGATCTCACACGGGGGAGAAGCTGTATTCCTGTCCTGAGTGTGGGAAATGTTTTTCAGATAAGTCCAGTTTTTACAGACATCAGAGATCTCACACGGGGGAGAAGCCGTATTCCTGTCCTGAGTGCGGGAAATGTTTTTCAGAGAAGTCCAATCTTTCCACACATCAGAGATCTCACACAGGGGAGAAGCCGTATTCCTGTCCTGAGTGTGGGAAATGTTTTTCAGAGAAGTCCCATCTTTACACACATCAGAGATGTCACACGGGGGAGAAGCCATATTCCTGTCCTGAGTGCGGGAAATGTTTTTCAGAGAAGTCCCATCTTTCCAGACATCAGAGATCTCACACTGGGGAGAAGCCGTATTCCTGTCTTGAGTGTGGGAAATGTTTTTCAACAAAGTTCCATCTTTCCACACATCAGAGATCTCACACGGGGGAGAAGCCATATTCCTGTCCTAAGTGCGGGAAATGTTTTTTACAGAAGTCCAGTCTTTCCAGACATCAGAGATCTCACACGGGGGAGAAGCCGTATTCCTGTCCTGAGTGCGGGAAATGTTTTTCACAGAAGTCCAGTCTTTCCACACATCAGAGATCTCACACGGGGGAGAAGCCGTATTCCTGTCCTGAGTGTGGGAAATGTTTTTCAGAGAAGTCCAATCTTTCCAGACATCAGAGATCTCACACGGGGGAGAAGCCGTATTCCTGTCCTGAGTGAGGGAAATGTCTTGGCTCGCTGAGCCGCTGCAGGAACATGTAACATCTTTCCGAAAGTGATCTTATCCTTTAACCCTTTCACTACCAGAGATGGTTTTGCATTTTTTTTGCCCACATTCAACACCCCTTTAATACTGGGCACTTTTTCCCCCTTCCTGCCCAGGCCAATTTTCAGCTCTCTCACACTTGTCATACAACACTGTACCCAAATAATCTTTTTTATCTTTACCCCCCCAAATAGAGCTTTCTTTTGGTGGTATTTGATCACCTCTGGGGTTTTATTTGTTGTGCTACAAATAAAAAAAAGACAGAAAATGTTGAAAAAATTTAGTTTTTCTTTATTTCTGTTAATTTTTTTTGTAAATATACCTTGTGTTATTAGGTTATAATTGTGTGTGTGTGTTTTTGTATTTATTTCTAGCCTGGGTATTCCCGATAGGCTTTGTTGATGTAATATAATCTTTAAAAGCTTAATAAAAAGAATAAAAAAAATGCTGTAAATAAGTGAGTTTTCTATTTCACTGGTGGGCACTGACTGGCATCCCTGATGGGCACTGACTGGCATCCCTGGTGGTCACTGATTAGCATGCCTGTGGGCACTGGTGGTCATCACTGGCGATGGGTTGTACTGATAATCAATGCTGAATATCAGTGCAGATCCCCCCTGTCAGGAAAGACACTGATTGGCTCTCCTCTACTCACGCCTTGTCAGCATGAATAAAGGAAAGCCGATAACCGGCACTTTCTGGTTACGATGTGATTAGCTTTGATTGGACACAGCTGATCACATGGTGAAGAGCCAACGTCTTATGCTGCATACACACGATCGGAAATTCCAGCAAGAAATCTTCGATGTGAGCTTTTGGTCGGAAATTCTGACCGTGTTTATGCTCCATCGGACATTTGCTGTCGGAATTTCCGCCAACAAAAGATTGAGAGCAGGTCCTCAATTTTTCAGACGGAAAAAGTTATTGTCGGAAATTCTGATCGTCTGTATGCAATTTCTGACGCGCAAAAAACATGCATGCTCAGAGTCAAGCAAAAGAGCAGAACTGCCTACTGAACTTCATTGATCTCGGCTCATCGTATGTATTGTATGTCACCGCGTTCTTGACGTTCGGAATTTCCGACAAGATTTGTGTGATCATGTGTATGAAACACAAGTTTGAGCCAACATTCCGTCATAAAAAAATCCACGGTTTTCTTTTTGGAATTTCCGATCGTGTGTACAGGGCATTAGGCTCTTTACCGAGACTGGAGATGCGGTTTGTCAGAGCAACACACAACCAACGATCGCCCTGCGCCCTAACGGCTTATTCTTCTGGATGTCATGTGACATCCAGTCCGGATAATGGAATCCTGTCTGGCCGTCATTCTGCTATAGGCCGGATGGGAAGGAGTTAAAGAATCATTTTAGGCCTGAACATTATATAAAACCCCCAAAACGCGATATATTTTCTGATAGAAGACACCCTAGAGCATCCTTTGTGCTCTGCTGGCACTGCCAGCAAGGCTCAGAATTCCACCTCTAAACACGCCCTTATAAATCATCTCATGAAATGACACTCAAATGTGTTATGCAGAATTAAGTTAAAAAAATAAATATTAATAACAACCTTATCAGTGCAGCCTCACCTGTGTCCACCATTGTAGCCTCTGCTCACTGTGCCCACCATTGTAGCCTCTGCTCACTTTGCCCACCATTGCAGCCTCTGCTCACTGTGCCCACTGTAACGGAACGTCCCCCACACTCCGCTGAGTGCTTCCGTCATATACCGCTTCCTCTCAGTTTGGATATAGATATCAGATGTTCCAGCTGCTCACAAGCACACAACGAGACGAGACTTGTTTGTCTGCTGAACATGGAGTATTTATTAGAAACAAAATCAAGTCTTATACACAGTTAAAGAGGAGGTAACCAGAACATAAATTAACATGAGCTAATGAACTAATCCTTTAGACAGACGTGGTGACTCAGATATGACCTTTTAGGGTAGACGTCGCATCTCCTCGCTCACGGACTATACAATACACATTATCATAAGTACAAGGACATCTTCACACAATAGCAGGAGCTTCCAGTAGCCGGTGTCGGCTCGTCTCCTACATTGTACAGAGGCCAATGTGATCAGCTCTTTCAATTAGCATGTTGTTCAGAATTAACAACTAAGAATAGTCTTTACATCTATCCTGGCAGATATTGTGGAGAAATATTACTGTCCCATTTTAAGTAATCCAAGACATATTTTCTCAGTCACCCATCCTGGCACAGGGTAACTTAGACATAAGAGGTGCACGGGGAGCTGAAACAAGAGTATCCCATATTTTCCAAGGGATTCTGGGTTGCAGAGTCTAGCAGCCGTCTGTAGGTGATCTCCAGCTCCCATTCCTGAATGGCCAGAAACTCTATCCCAGATTCACAGAGAGTAACCACTGTACGCTACGCCAACGCAGCGCAGAGAGGCAAGCATGGAATTCAGCAAGCCAGTGCTCCCAACGCTGCCCCAGCGTAGCTTGGGTTTTTGAAGGCTTACGCCGGCGTAGGTGGAAGTGGGCGTGACCCATGCAAATGATGGGCCGAGCACCAGACAGGTACGTATCACAAACTGCGCATGCGCACACCCCCCGCCTGCTCACATACATGCCGGCACAACTGCCTAAGCTACGCTGGATCACTGCGTACGCCGTGAACGTAACTTACGCCCAGCCAGACACACGTCCAACGCACAATACGCCGGCTTGTGTTCCCTGGTGCAGACCTGAGCATGTCTGTTGCTGGGTTACACCTCCTTTATGGGGAATAACTTTACGCCGGACGTACAACTTACGCGCACCTCACGTAGCCTGTACGCACGTTCGTGAATCGCAACATTTCCCTCGTTTGCATGTTTGAATGGCTAATCAATGGGAGCGGCACCATGCACCCAGCCTAAATGTGCGCCCACCCTACTCCGGCATAAGCAAGCTACATCGGCGGGGTGTAGCCTGTTTTTAGGCGCATATATGTTTGTGGGTCTGGCGCACAGATACGACGGCGCACATTTGCACTTACATTGGCGTAACTTGTTATACGTCGGCGTAAGTGCTTCGTATATCTTCCAGTGCCCAGTGCACTTCCGAGACGTTCAGTAGCCCTTCTCTGAAATCCATGATTTCGTCCATTCGCCACTCCAAATCACTCCCAAATTTAGAGTCCCCTGTCAGCTTGTACCTCTGCTCTCCTCTCCTGCTATCCGAACCTTGGATCCAGGTGGAGGTTGGATGTCCCAGACTGCAGGAAGTATCCCACCGGATTCTGGGTTCTATGGGCCCTCCTGTCACACCCACCATTGTAGCCTCTGCTCACTGTGCCCACCATTGTAGCCTCAGCTCACCTGTGCCCACCATTGTAGTCTCAGCTCACCTGTGTCCACCATTGTAGCTTCAGCTCACCTATATCACCATTGCAGCCTCTGCTCACTGTGCCCACCATTGTAGCCTCTGCTCACTGTGCCCACCATTGTAGCCTCTGTTTACTGTGAACACCATTGTAGCCTCAGCTCACTGTACCCACCATTGTAGCCTCTGCTCACTGTGCCCACCATTGCAGCCTCTGTTTACTGTGAACACCATTGTAGCCTCAGCTCACTGTGCCCACCATTGTAGACTCTGCTCACTGTTCCCTCCCTTGTAACCTCTGCTCACTGTGCCCACCATTGTAGCCTCTGCTCACTGTGCCCACCATTGTAGCCTCTGATCAACTGTGCAGAGGATCACCCCAGGGAAAGAGAGCATTGAGAAAGATAAAAGCTGCGGGATTACAGAGCGGATAGCCAGCTGTTACAGCTGAGTTTATATTACAATTGCCTCAGCTCCGCTCGTGGTTACACACAACCCCGCCTCCTGACCCCGCGCCTGTATCAGACAGAACACGTCCCACCATTGGACTGGCATTCTGTCTATCTGATACAGGCGCGGGGTCAGGAGGCGGGGCTGTGTGTAATGTAAACTCAGCTGTAACAGCGGGTTATCTGCTCTGTAATCCCGCTGCTTTTCTCCTTCCTCCATGCTCTCTTCCCCGGGGCGATCGATGGGAGAACGGCTCTCTATCTACCCCCGCATGTCGGCAGTACCCGCTCTCCCCCCACTCCATAGGTAGTTCCATATTTTTATATCACACGATATTACCGGAAAAGGCTATGAAATGCAAAATGTCTGTAAAAAACACTAAAGTTCATTTTAGGGGGCACAAAAACACAATAAATTACCCAATTTTTGGCTAAAATATAAATCTCGAGGGGGCGTGTCCGGATGTGTACGAGCCAGGACGTGTTTCCTGGGAGCTCCACATCTCTCCTGCTAATAATCTGTTTTTCTGAGCTTTTCTGACAATTTTTGGTGCTGAAGCACCGTACCAAGTGGGGGAACATCCGGACATGAGAAAGGGGGCATATAAAGCAGGCCACCAGACTCTAAAGAGCCAGCGCCAGACCTTCTCCTCACGAGGCCCGGACACAGTTCCCGCCGCCGCCATCTTGCCCTCTCCTCGTTCCTCCAAGAGAGCCAAAAAGATAGCCAGGAGGATGGCTAACGCTGCGGTGGCTGCACAGGATATAAGCGCTGGGGGATCCCTGTCTGTCTCTCCTGATTAAGGAGCTGCCCAAGATGCGATCACTCGCCCAATTCTGAAGGCGATCAATGCCAGCAAAGCCGCAGTAATGGTGAGCATTGACCATTTGACCACAGAATGCACGCTGATCAGACAAGACTTGGATAAGATCAGGAGCTGGCTCACAGTGGCGAGGACAGAATATCTGAGGTGGAGGATGTTTCACACTCAAAAGGTAACCAGCTGACTGATTTACATGCTATGGTGAAACTGCTGCAAAATCGCGCTGATGACGCAGAAGACAGACAGAGGAGAAATAATGTGCGAGGGGTGGGCCTGCCGGAGGGAGCGGAAGCATCCCAAACTACCACCTTTGCAGAAACTTTTTTCAAGCAGCTGGTGAACTTGGGGGACCGGCTGCCAACTTATGTGGTGGAAAGGGCGCACAGAGTCCCCACGGGTAGATGTCTCTCTGGTGACTACCCCCGTCCCTTTCTGGTGCGATTCCTGAATTACAGAGTGAGTGAGAAACTTGTATAGCGCAACACATGCGAACTGAATCGCCTCAGGGCGATTGGTATCCATTTCCTACTATATTTTGCCTTCAGAATAGTTTTTTCTTGAAGGCCTGGTGATTCACTTCCATTCGGATGCTGGTCGGTAGAGCGTTCCACAGTCTAGGTCCTTGAACTGCAAATCTTCATTCTCCTCTGGACTTATATCTGGCCTTGGGTATCTGGAGTCAATTTTGGTTAGTAGAATGGAGAATGCGATTGGGGTGGTGACATTTTATTTTTTTCACATAGATATTGGGGGGCATCTCTTTGAACACATTTGTGCGCCAGGCATAGTGCCTTAAACGTAATTCAGTCTTTTACAGGCAACCAGTGAAGGGATCTCAGGGAGGGGGAGATTGATTCCCAGGGTTTTTTCCCTGTTACTAGTCGTGCCGCCGTATTTTGGACGACTTGTAGACGGGCAATTTGGGAGTCCTAGGTAAAGTGCATTGGCATAGTCGAGTCTGGAGTTGATTATTGTTCCCACCACGACTGCTATGTCTTCTTTTGGGATAAAGGGGATGAGTCTACATAGCAGGCGCAGCAGATAGTGGGATCCGCTGACTACTGAACTTATTTGTGCATCCAATGACATGTTAGTGTCAAAAATGACTCAGAGACTTTTGACTTTGGTGCTGGGGGTGATGGTTTGTCCCAAAATGGGTGGGAGTGTCCATGTTTTCGTGGCAAGTCTCTTTCGATTGGCGTGAAGAAGAAGCAGTTCTGTTTTTGAGCCATTAGGTTTAAGGTAACTCTCTGTCATCCAATTTTCTATCAAAGTAAGGCATTTCTCTAGTCCGAGATAATGGTCCTTTTTGTTGCTGATGCGAAAGTAGAGTTGGGTGTCATCTGCTTAGGAATGGTAGAGTAAATTCTGGTGGCTGATGATTTCGAGGAGAGGGGGAAGATGGATATTGAATAGTACGGGTGACTGAGGGACTCCACATGTGACATGGCAAAACTGGGCTGTATGCAGAGCACACCGCCATTTTGCCCTGTGCTATTAAGCACAGAATCCGTCTTAATGAAAAACAGAGTTAGTCTTACCGGAAACTCTGTTTCCAGGAGTCTTCCAGGACAGCCCTTGAGAGATGGAGCTCCTCCCTGGACAGGAAACACATCACCCCCAGCTCTTTAAAAGGCGGTCCCTCAGGCATCTGTTCAGTTTTAATCCAAGAACCGAAGGACGGAGCTGAAATACAGTTAATAACATATATACCATTTACATTATTCATACATATATATATATATATATATATACCTACCTCAAAGCATAGGGTGGGAACGTGCTGTCCTGGAAGACTCCTGGAAACAGAGTTTCCGGTAAGACTAACTCTGTTTTTCCCAAGGCGTCTTCCAGGACAGCCCTTGAGAGGATGAGCAAGCACTCACCAGATTAGGGTGGGACTACTGCTTGGAGGACTTTTCTCCCAAAGGCCTGATCTTGATTACTCAAGACATCCAAACGATAGTGTCGAATGAATGTTGACATGCTTGACCACGTAGCGGCCTTACATATCTGCTCTGGGGTAGCACCGGCTTTTTCTGCCCAGGACGTGGCTAACGCCCTTGTAGAATGTGCCTTCAAGCCTTGCGGAGGGTCCAGGTGCAGAGTTTTGTACCCTTCCAAGATGGCCATTTTGATCCACCTGGATATTGTCCCTTTTGAGGCTTGTTTTCCTTTTCGATTTCCGGAAAAAAGTTCTAAACTCCTTAGTTGCATCTAGATAGGCAAGAAGGCATCTTCGGACGTCCAGCCGATGCAGCTGTTCTTCTTTGCTGTTTGCAGGTTTATTGCAAAAAGAGGGTAAAATAATGTCCTGACTCTTGTGAAAAGAGGAAGCGACCTTTGGAACAAAAGATTGGTCCGTTCTCAGAATGACCCGATCCTCCAATACCTGCATGTAAGGTTCTCTCATTGACAGAGCCTGGAGTTCGCTGACTCTGCGAGCTGTAGTCATCGCAATTAAGAAGACTGTCTTTAAAGTAATTAACCTTAGAGAAGCCTCTGATATCGGCTCAAAGGGCTCTCTAATAACTGCTTTCAACATAATGGAAAGATCCCATGTCGGTACTTTTCGGCATGGGGCCGGCCGTTGTTTAGCAACCGCCTTACAAAATCTGTTAATAAGTGGATCTTGCTGTAATGAGCGTTGAACGTAAACTGATAGGGCCGCAATTTGAACTTTAATTGTACTTAAAGCCAATTTCTTGTTGATGCCCTCTTGTAAGAATTCTAGAATTGTTGGAGAATCGTATTCTCTCTTCCTATTCTCTTTCAGCCAGAGATTAAATTTTTTCCAGTGTTTCTGATAAATTGCTCTGGTATTTGGCTTGCGACTCTGCAACAGAGTTTTGATCACCCTGTCTGATAGACCCTTGGACTTCAGGATGTCTATTTCAGATACCAAGCCGCCAGATTCAAAAAGGCTGGGTTGGGGTGCTGGACCAGACCTTGAGACAGCAGATCCGGACTGCACGGCAACATCCAGGGTGGCCGATCTACTAAGGATAGTAGAAGTGAAAACCACGCCCTTTTCGGCCAAAAGGGGGCTATTAAAATGAGGGAAGTCTTCTCCGTCTTGAATTTGGAGAGGACTCTCGGCAAAAGATGAAGTGGAGGGAAAGCATAGGTCAGGGTGAATGTCCAACTGTTCTGTAAGGCATCGACTGCTAGTGGTTGATCCCTTGGATTCAGAGAGAAGAAATTTGGTAGTTTGGCATTTTTCCTGTTTGCGAAAAGGTCGATTTCCGGAAGACCCCACTTGGTAACTATGTCTGCAAACACTTTCGGATCTAGAGACCACTCCTCTTGAGAGATCGACTGTCTGCTCAAAAAATCTGCTAGACCGTTCTGCGTACCCTTGAGATGGACGGCTGATAGAGACTCCAGATTCCCTTCTGCCCAAACAAACATTTCTTTGGCTATATTCATCAGGCTGGGGTTCCTGGTTCCCCCCTCCTCAGGTGACATGTCTCCTCCGTTCTGAGGAAACACATAAAACTGAACAGATGCCTGAGGGACCGCCTTTTAAAGAGCTGGGGGTGATGTGTTTCCTGTCCAGGGAGGAGCTCCATCTCTCAAGGGCTGTCCTGGAAGACGCCTTGGGAAATAACCCATATTTAAGCTAAATAGATCACTCACCATTCATTCTCTGCCCATCCATACAAGTCAAGAGACCTCACACCAGCTTGTTCTCAAGTCACCATCATCACCATCATTGGTTTGCTGACGCCCTCACAGGCAGTTTTATTAACACAATAGGCTTCACAGACCACATCTGATTGGAGGAGATCACAGAATGTGACCATAGGAAGTGATGACACAGCATGTGACCTCCTCCATGGGAAGTGATGTCACAGCATGTGGGCTCGATACAACAAATGCCCATATATTGATTTGGCAGCACAGTTAACCCCATCCAACAGGGATTCAATACAGTAATATTCAATAACAATATAATACAACACCACAATACAGCAATAATCAATAACAATACAGCAATATAACAACAATAGGATACAGTTCCCAATGAGAGGAGCTTATCTGCAAGTGTAGGCGCACATCACAAAACAGTGTTGATCAGGTCCTGATAGATGACAGGAGCGCACACCAGCTTAATTGACAATGCTCTTGCAGAGCGGACGCACCCAGAAGGCGAATATCTGTGCATCACACAGGGGCCCTTTCGCCGGCCGACACCCCCCTCCTCAAACACCCTTCTCCAAATCAGGAAGTGTATCTCCACCAGTCTGTCTGCCCCAGTCAGCTTTCTAGAGCGGGCTGAGGGAGAACCAACCATGGGTGACACTATGACAATGCATAATAAATACATCTTGAAATTTCCACCACAGTCCTCCCTTTTTGTCATATTGCTCCCATTTGTCCTTCCAATCTTGATAGTCTTCTTAGAAACTAAATCAGTCCTTACAGTCCATAAAAAGGAAGACACGGCTTGACATGTAGACTCTGTTCTTCAGGAGACATGACTTATAAGGAGGGGTCCTCTGTCTTGTACGTGGGTCCGGCTTCGGGGCGTCTCATCAAGGAAGATGTGGTCATCTGCTCCAGGTCTGGTCACGCGTCCAATCAGGCAACAGGAGCGCCTCATCACGACATAGAAAGAATTTCCATCAACCACGATCCGCTGTAAAATAAAAATTAAATCCCCTCAGATTCCCAGACCCTTCAAAGGACTCCCAACCTTCACTTAGCTACAGCTCTGGCTCTGCCTTGCAGGGACCCAAACCTTATCCATATGGGCCTGAACTCCAATTCCCAGAAACCGCCCTTGGACCGTGAGAACTTCCTTGTAGCTTCAACAGTTACATGAAACATTCCATCCTCAATAGGTGTGAATTGTTCAATCGTATCATAAGCTCAAGCCCCCCCACCTTGTACATGCAGGAAACCATGCCCAGACCTGGTCCGGGTTGGTGAACAATTCCCTTCTAGCTGCCCCTGACATTCTTACTTTCTCTTGCGCCATCAGATCCTTGCGATCGGCCGCGATATAGGATGCTGGGACAGCTTCACCACCACGCACGAACCTCTTGCATTGGGGGAATTACCTTATAAGCTGTAGATCCGCATAAACACCAACTAAAGTTACACACTTGTGGGCTACCTATTTGTCCTGATACCCAACCGACAAGAGGCAGAGCCATAAAAACGACAACCAATTTTACCCTCTAAAAAAACAAATCATTAAATTCCATTGACAAGTGTCTGTTTGGAGTCTCTAAGGCCTCGTACACACGGCCGAGGAACTCGACGTGCCAAACACGTCGAGTTCAGGGATGAAGCCGCCGAGGAGCTCGGCGGGCCGCCTTCTCCCATAGAACAACGAGAAAATAGAGAACATGTTCTCTATTTTCTCGACGAGTTCCTCGGCGGCTCCATCGGGCCAAAAGTGTACAGACGACAGAGTTTCTCGGCAGAATCCGGCTCTGACCGAGTTTCTCGCCGAATTCTACCAAGAAACTCTGCCGTGTGTACGAGGCCTAATAGTTTGTCAATAATCCTCATACCAATAATAAATAGCATGTACCGCTGTCATCGCTGGGGACTAAAGCTCGGTGGAGACCTCGAACAGACCCCGCAATCCGTCCCGTTCACTTTCTTAATTAGTCATAGAATACACTTTAAATAATAACTTGGGATGTATTTCATCGTTACCTCTGCTAAAATTTACTAAACAAATACAAAATAAACTAAGATACTACTCATTTCTTTGATGTGGTTGAGCCGCTTCTTGAAGTGGCTGGTGTGGTCTCATCCATCAAGCTTCTTTACAAACGACCCAGTCACCTGGTTGGGAAAAATGAAAACCAATTACCGTGTCAGGGTCCAGGAGAGACTCCTGAAC
Organism: Rana temporaria; assembly: GCF_905171775.1. Lineage (NCBI taxonomy): Eukaryota > Metazoa > Chordata > Amphibia > Anura > Ranidae > Rana > Rana temporaria. The sequence continues at coordinate 133,198 of NW_024404436.1, read as the reverse complement.
CCTTTGAAGTTCATGTTACAGTGATCGCACTCACCCCATCACCTGAGAATAGACGTGACAGCTGATGAGGGGAGTACGACCCTGGCTTTGGTTGACCTCCAAACAAACCTTATGACAGTAACCCAGACATCGGGACTGTGTTCACTGCACAATCTGTGCGTGCCTCACCATCGCCTGTAATCGCTTACCATCGCCTGTAATCGCTTACCACCGCCTGTAATACCTGGAACCATTGGGAGGTTCTTAGCATCTAAGATGGGAACCTACTTCACCAGACTGCTGCTTGCCGATTCAAATTCTATCAAAGGAAGACAGTCTTGGCACAAACTTGATTAGAATTAGAAAGATTAGTGTTATTAGTTCGAAAAACTGTCACTTTTACATTTATTTATCCCCCTTTTCTTCCTCATTACAGACTGGAGGAAGAAGAAACAATGAAGTAGCCTATGATACTTTAACCCCCTTAGACTCGTATTTATCCATGTATACAGCTGTCTACATACACCTGCTCTCTATGTACAAACACTTCCAGAAACTCCTTGGACCTGAAAAATACTTATAAGCAGAAATCATTACTTCATCCTTCATATTTATCCTGCAGAGAATGGCAAACAAAAATGACATTCTTGTAAATTTTCAATGACATTCTTTCAAAACCGATTCAAACAAAACTCTCTGTAACCCTAACTTTTCCCGTTCCTACAAAAATACAACAGCCGCGACCCATCGGAGGATCGCCGCGGTAAATTCGAACATATTGACGTTACTACACACAAACATTCCGATACAAATGTGGAGGAGATATTCATAGTATCCAAAACAAAAATGAAAAAAATCAAAAACCACTTGGAATTCTGCCTTCACTTTCAGCAATAGAAGAAAATACAATGGGAAAATATTAGAACAGCTTGAGAGCCTTGCATAGACCAGCTATACAATGTTCTCCTCTGAGGGTCACCAAAGCGTGTACCACACCTCCATCCACACTCATCATTACAGATTTCTGAAGCCACATCTGAACTACATCCAAGGTATCTTTATTCTGAGGTCTCGTACCTCCAGCCAGAGTACCTTCCAAAGGAGTACACCTTACTGTACCCTCTGACCACCTATGTTATTCTTTAAGGGGTCTCATATCCGGAGCCCCAAACCCAGACCTCATTTATGGTGCAGCTGTCTGACTGGTGCACTGCATGGGCGGCACATCCCATGACGAATCAAATCGCTTTTTTTTGGTGACCTCTGCGTCCAGAGTACCATGCGCTTTATTTTCGGAGCGGTTATGACTTGCGCCTTTATAATCATAACTGACCCCCGGACTTACCGATTATTGTACACGGCCTCACCGGGGCGTTAGAATACCACTCCTCACATTTATGCTAATACAATCGCGCACAGGAATTCCGGTAATTCTACACGGCCCGACCTGTCTCACGATATAAAGCCTCCTAAATGTGTTCATTAGACAACTTACAACGCACCATGAAATCCTCCACTTTTCAAAACAATTTTATGGCTTCTTTCTACCTGCATCTAGATGTCACAACAACAATGGTGATGCCCCACCCTTTTGCTCTCAAATACCCAAAACTGTATTTACAGTATAAAACTTCACAAAAACCTTTAAAAACGCCAAAATATTTTCCATTGCTCCTTCAGGACACAAATCTCATTACTCATCTTTCAGAAGACTCCAAATCTCCTCCCACCAACTTCCTGTTGTATATTAATGCTGAAAAAGACCTTCCTGTTGTATGCTCAGCTCTTAAACCCCCAAACCTGGTTTATTTACATAATGACAGGAAGAGGGAGGGGAGGGGGAGGCCCAGCTTTATTGCCTTGTCTCAACACATCAAAAAACTCCATGGACTACATAAATATCCCCTGGATGTCAAACCACACAATGAATTGCCCCCAGGGAAACTCCCAAACATTCAAACCCAAAAACAATGCACATCGCTGTGCACAAAAACGCAGTCAAAGCCAGTCACACAACTCGCCATTTCTGTCGTAGAATTTCTGGCTGTTTGCAGAGCAGACAGACAGATATCTTGTGTCTAATTCATCTTAGTTCAGTGCATGCAAAGCAGAGTCTTTCACCCAAAAACGAAATTCTACACAAAAGCCTCCATTCTTACACTACAAAGTCAGCCGGTAGGTTAGTCAGATTCTGTATATAATTTAGCCCTAGCACGCAAGCACTATTCAAAAGATAGTGCTTAAACTGCATCTCAAAATGGCCGACAACAAGCCAAGCAACAATGGCGCCATTTACGCTTGCAAAAAAACAATTTAACTGCGCCTCAAAATCACCTTTTTTTTACCACAGGACACACAGTACTACACACACGGGAAAACAAAAATGTTGTCCACCAGATTCCAACACAGAAAAGACTGCGCTACTTAATTCGCACTAAACATCAAAATCTGCCCCAAAAGGCTGCAAAATTCCACTGCTCAGTCACATGGTATCACACCCAAAAGATGACCCAGGATGACCCACAGAGCAAACAGACTGCACCTCCCAAAATGGCTGCCGACGACCATGGCAGCAAACAAGATGCCTGCCAGGTGCAGTTTTCAAAAACCTGCCTAGAATCTTTCTCCACAAAGACAAACAAAAATGAACATTAAAAACATTTTCTAGTTACATGCGCAACATTAGAATAAAAACACTCTTTTTCTCAAAGCTCATGTACAAACTGCGGCATCACCCTTTATATATAACAAGCCATTTAAAAAATATACACAGTGAGGTCACATCATTTAAAACCTTCCAACATAAAAAGCCTGTATGCTATTGTTTACAGCACAATCTCTATTCCTCACATAGATCATTGAACATATTACAAAATTCAAGAAGCACACAGGGATCCAACAATACTGTCCGCCCCTCCCCCGAGCCTCATGGCAAGAGGGCCATCTTACACCATGGAACATGCCTTGCCTGGCTGAACTATACAAAGGCAACCCGTCCAACATAAAATGATCTAAATACACACAGTCTCCATTTCTCATTCACATGAACATTCCATACACAGGAACAAGACATTCAGAAAATACAAAAAAGTCTCAGCCGCACACATTGCAGGCTGAATAACCCCACCTCTATACAGACAAATCATCCACAATATACAGTTTCCATATGCATCATAAAATGTCATATCTAACTTTGTTCTGAAAGTTGCAAAGTCAAGAAACACAGAATCAGAACACTGTCCGCCCCTCCCCCAAGCCTCATGGTCCACCAAACAAATCGCCCCTCCCCCACCAAAGCACATGGCACAATGCTGCCGTCTTACACAATAGAACATGTCTGGTTGCTCAATACATCACACAAAAGTAACTTTTCCAAACAGCTTCACTGTAAACCATGGGCACATAACTTCAATCTGTTCAATCATACAGCATTCAGGCATACACACGATCAAAATCACATATACGTATAGGATCAAATCCACACACACACAGTCCAATCGATTTCACAAGCGCACAGAATCACCCAAGCATTATTTCAAAAAGATGACAAATTTGTTCTTTTGTAGAGCAGAGCCCCCCCACGCATCGGAACATAGGACTACTTTCCCACATCTGAACCAATGCCCAAAGGGGGCTCAATCTACTCCTAAATTTATGGCAAAATTGGCTGTACGCAGAGCACACCGCCACTTTGCCCTGTGCTAAAAAGCACATACCCCGTCTTAATGAAAATAAGCCATGTTAAAGCTAAATAAGTTCACTCACCATCCATTCTCTGCCCATCCATACAAGTCAAGAGACCTCACCAATTGTTCTCATTCCATCCTAGCTCCCAGCCTTCACTGGTTTGCCAACACCCTCACAGGCAGTTTTATTAACACAATAGGCTTCACAGACCACATCTGATTGGAGGAGATCACAGCATGTGACCATAGGAAGTGATGACACAGCATGTGACCTCCTCCATGGGAAGTGATGTCACAGCATGTGGGCTCGATACAACAAATGCCCGTATATTTATTTGGCAGGACAGATAACCCCGTCCAACAGGGATTCAATACAGAGGAGGAAACTGTATCCTCACATGTAGTGAACATGTGGATACTTGATAATGTGATAAGGTGCTGCGTCCTAATATGTATGAGAAGAGAGGAAAACTGGGGGCAAGTTTTTTTTTGGACTTTTCAGGCACAGGCATACTGTGCCTGAAAAGTCCAAAAAAAAAAACTTGCCCCCAGTTTTCCTCTCTTCTCAGGAATTTAATACAGTAATATTCAATAACAATGTAATACAACAACAACACCACAATACAGCAATATAACAACACGATATGATACAGTAATAATCAATAACAATACAGCAATATAATAACAATAGGATACAGTTCCTGATGAGAGATTATCTGCACGTGTAGGCGCACATCACAAAACAGTGTTGATCAGGTACTGAGAGATGACAGGAGCGCACACAAGCTAAATTGACAATGCTCTTGCAGAGCGGACGCACCGGGAAGGCGAATATCTGTGCATCACACAGGGGCCCTTTCGCCGGCCGACACCCCCTCTCCACAAACACCCTTCTCCAAATCAGGAAGTGTATCCCCACCAGTCTGTCTGCCCCAGTCAGCTTTCTAGAGCGGGCTGAGGGAGAACCAACCATGGGTGACACTATGACAATACATAATAAATACATCTTGAAATTTCCACCACACTGCTTAACTTTTTAGGGGGGGCTTTTATAATAAATTCAGAAGCAGAGAGCACTATGGTACTTTTCTGTGTTTTTTCTTTCATGTCCTTCACCCCGGGATATAGAAGTGCAATTGATTATTAATAAGTGAATGGAGGAAGGTGGTGTTTGGAGACAATTTATACATTGATTCCCCACACAGAGGTGCAGTCTGGAGACTGTAGGTATTACTACTGTAACAGAACCCCAAATGGGACAGGGGTTAAATCCGTTCACGATATTCCATTCCATCCAAGACAGCTTATTGACACTCCAACCAACAGGACCCGATCCATCCCATTTCCCAGAATAAGACGAGACACACAGCTCTGTGCTTTCTGGTTTCAAAATGAATGACAACTTTAATGGTTTCTTAGCTTGCTTATATGCAGTACAACAGGTTACAGAAATCACAGGAACAATCAAACTCTCCACCCCCCTCATCACACCATGGGGGGGCTTCAATGACATTCTTTTACATAATGATATTCAGAGTTAATTATCCCCCAGATGTTACATCTCCGACAAGTACATTCCACACATAAACAGTATACATAATGAGAGGTCTAGGAGCCAGGCTGACTCTCAGTTTCAATCCACAGAAGCAGTCTTAGTTAGCATCTCAACAGCCTCACACAATGGAAGGCCTTTCAAGAGCCAGGCTCATTTAACGTGTCACTAGCCAGGGCTAATCATTGAAAAGAGTCATTATTGACCGGTAGGGTCACAATATTCTTTACAGACATTAAGGAATGTATGGTAGATTACTGTCCATGTTAAAACAATCCAATATATGTCTCTTTATTTTCTGGCTCAATCTGTGCCCAAAAGTGACTCCTGTTACAACTACCATTGGTAAAGTGGACGGATCGTGATCGGACACGAGGAGTGATCTGTCTATGAGCATGCATTTTAGCAGGTGGGGGTGCGCACTGAATATTGGATCCATTGGGGGGCGTGTCCGGCCGGAGAAGAAGATGGACGCTTAAGCCATCAGCGCATCAGCCAGGGGAAAGAATCCACAACGTAGGCCGCCCGCACGACCTCATCCATGGCCATCCTTGCTCCTGGGACACCGGAGAGCATGATGAGCTCCTCCAGAAAAAGGCTCACGGCGCACAAACCCCAGAAAATTACCGAATTCGCCTACAAGCCGGCGGATGGGCACAACACCTCCCAAGATGGTGCCGACCAGGTCGCGCAGCGCGGCTCCTACACGGATCTCCCGGATGCCTGCTCAGAGGACCACCACAGTACAGGTACCTCTACACAGCTCTCCGACCCCCCGGAGTGTGATCTTCTCCCTACCAGCCCTGCAAAGTCTAAGCTGAGGCTGGATGCGCCGTCGCAGCGGACGCTGCGGACGCAAATCGAGGCCCATGCTTTTGGCCCCCTCCTTTCCAGCAAGGCCCTGAACTCCTCTGTAGCCTCCTTCCCCACCTCAGGCCAGCCAGTGATGGACACTACTCTAAAGGACATGTTACTGTCCCTGCAGACCTCCCTCATGACAGACCTCTCCTCATTGCTCACTAAACTCACCTCAGACATGCATGCACTGAATGCTAGAGTGGGCAATGTTGAGAGAGGCCTTACTGAATGCACAGCCATGGTGAATGAGGTCATTGACTATTATGCTGACATTAAAGACGAACAGTCATGGATGCGCGCCAAGCTGGCCGATTTAGAGGACAGGTCCCGCAGAAATAACGTTAAGTTGAGAGGGGTATCTGAAAACATTTCACCTGCGGACCTCCCGCGCTATGCCACAGACCTAATGCACCTTATCATACCTGAGGCACCCCCACAGAAGGTGATCATTGACAGAATACACAGAATAGCCAAGCCATCCCACCTAGCAGCTTCCGTGCCCAGGGATGTCCTAATGAGGATCCACTTCTACCACATCAAAGAAAAACTGATGATGGGAGTCAAAGCCGAATCACCCTTGCCAGCTCCGTTTACCGGTATACAATTCTACCCGGACCTCTGCAAGTACACCCTCCAGCTATGCAGACAGCTGAACCCAGTCACCAAAGGCCTCCAAAACCACAAGATGCCATATAAGTGGCGTTACCCGGCCACCCTCCTCATCACAAGAAACGGCCAGACCCATGCGATCGGAGATCTAAACAAAGGCCTGCGTCTCCTCCATACTTGGGGAATTCTCATCGAACCTCCCAATACCGCTCCGCTTGAAAAAAGAGCATTGACTCCTCGCAGAAGCTTGGACCCCAACCACACCTGAGAGATGCACATTTACCTGTAAAGTGCGGCCAATTAACATCAATATAGCTCCCCTGAGCTCTGACAACCTGTCACCCCTGATTTTCTTTGCTCTCCCACGTTACTGACTGTTCAGTTCCCCCTACTTGGAGGCTACTGTGCCGTTACCACCCCCTCCGCACATTTTTTTTTGTTTGAGCATCGCATGTTAACGCCTGCGTTTGGTTTTCCCCCTCATTTGTTTTTTTTTTTGTTTTTCTTTGTTTTCTTTTTTTCTGAAGCTGTATCTAACGTATTGCTCTATTCCAGCCATTTGACGCACTCGCTCCTAGGTTTCCGGACTGCTTCACGCCGGCTATTGAACCTGTCTCCAGGACATCACCAGATCTGGCCTACAACTTCTAACTGTAAGTGCTACTCTACACCACACACCGGCCTGCCGCCGACAAGATGCCGCTCTCGATCCGTTCACTGAATGTGAATGGCCTCAACCACCCTGCCAAACGTCACGCAATATGGAGGACCGCCAAGTCCCTCCGTAGTGACATATTATGTATCCAGGAAACCCATATATTACCATCGGATTTGCCCCTTTGTTCAAACCATCAGTTCCCTCACGTGTTCCATGCCTCCCACTCCGCTAAATCTAGAGGCGTCATGGTCGCATTCAAGGACACTGTGGACTTCCACTTGATAGACTCCATTGCAGACCCTACTGGTCGTTTTCTGATTATAGTTTGCTCCATAAACCGTGTTTCATACACCTCGGTGAATGTCTACGCCCCAAACACACACCAGCTGAAGTTCCTCCGCAAAGTGTTTGCCACAGGAAAACCTATTCAAAAAGGCCATCTGATTCTTTGCGGGGACTTCAACTTGGTCCCGGACATTCTTTTAGACACCACCTCAGCAGCAAAAAGACGGGGATCGCCACTAAAGAACTTCCTTTCAAATCACGATTTATATGATGTCTGGCGCTGTCTCTGAGAGAGATTTTACTTTTTTCTCCTCCAGACATCGCACGTACTCTAGAATTGACTTGTTTTTAGCTGATAAGTGGATTTTACAGAAAATCTACATGTCTACGATCCACACCACGACATGGTCAGACCATGCCCCAATCTTGATGATAATCGAAGATTCTACCCTACAACGAAAACACGTTTCCCTGGCGGGCTAATGACTTCCTGCTACAGAACGACAAATACAAGCCAGAAATCTCTAAACAGATCATTGACTTTTTCACGTTAAACAAAGGCTCTGTGTCTGACCCTGCAGTGGTGTGGAGCGCCCATAAAGCGTATATGAGAGGAATGTTAATAAAACTGAGTTCACGTCTTAAAAGAGAGAGGGCGCAGCGTGTAGATGAACTGACAACTCAGATAGCGACGCTAGAAACGAGCCACAAACAAACCCTACAGACCCACAGACGAAACTTCTGTTATCCCTAGGACAGGAACTTAAAACCCTGCTTCTCCACTCCTATGATTTTTTTCAGAGAAAACATAAAGCGACATCATACTCCACCTCCAACAAAGCCGGGAAGAAACTGGCACAACGCCTTAAAGGCAGACAAGCCAAAACCAAAATCCACCAACTCTTCCATCCCCATAGGAATCTCCCTGATGAACCCCCAGGACATAGCGGACGCATTCAGTGCTTATTATGGTGACCTATACACGTGATCCTAACAACCCGCAGCCTATGCGCACTGACATTGACAACTTCCTCCTCGCTATTGACCTCCCCTCCTTGACTTACAGCAATTGGACACGCTTAATGCCCCGTTTACTGTACAAGAAATTAGTAGATCAATTAACAACCTGCCTAGTGGTAAAGCACCTGGGCCTGATGGCCTGACAGGAGAATACTACAAACAGTTCTCCTCCTATTTAGCCCCACATCTTACTGAAGTGTACAATAACGCTGCCTCCTCTTCTACTTTTCCAAATTAATTTTTAAATGCACTGATCATAACTTTGCCGAAGCCAGGGAAGGAACCAAATGTCCCTCAAAATTTTCGCCCAATCTTTCTGCTTAATCTCGACCTTAAAATATATGCCAAAACCATAGCCTCACGATTGTTAGGAATTATGCCCGAACTTATACACAAAGACCAAACGGGATTCACAAAGGGCAGGCAGGCATCAGATGCCACTAGGAGGATGCTTAACATAATCCACCACGCGGAATCCACCGGAAACACCTTCTCTGCTCCTATCTTTGGATGCAGAGAAGGCGTTCGACAGGGTTCACTGGACATACCTTGAAGCTGTACTCCAAAAATTTGGATTGAGAGGCCTTATTCTAAATGCCATTCTAGCACTGTATACTAATCCTAAGGTCCAAGTATTCACGGAAGGCATGCTTTCCTGTCCCTTCTCCATTACTAACGGCACACGTCAGGGGTGTCCTCTATCCCCACTCATCTTCAACATGCTTATGGAACCCCTGGCGGAACATGTCCGCTCCTGTACCGCCATCACAGGCCTTCAACTTGGTTCACGATCCCACAAAATCAGTCTATTCGCGGATGATGTCATCCTTATCCTCACAAATCCATCCTCCTCCCTGGCTGAGATACAAAAATGATTGCAATGGTTCAGTTCGGTATAATACTACAAGGTCAACACAACTAAATCATTTATATTGGACATACACATTGACGCTACAACCAGGAATCTCTTACAACTTCAACACCCGTTCACATGGGCACACACTGACATTTCTTACCTGGGCATCCAACTACCTAGAACACTCAAAAATCTCTACTCTTGTCATTTCTTACCACTGCTGCAAAACATCCAAAAAAACTCACAGTCCCTAGCGAAACATGAACTCTCCTGGTCAGGAAGACTTGTAGCCTTTAAAATGACTTGCTTACCCCAAATTCTGTACTTCTTCAGGACCCTCCCCATTCCACTACCTGCCTCATTTTTCAGATCTGTTCAAACGACGTATAACAAATATCTGTGGAGCGGGAAAAAATCCTGCTGCGCACACTCCATTTTGACACTCCATCTTGACTAAACTAGCGGAGGGAACAGGATCAATAGACTTTAGAGACTACCATACAGCAGCTATCCTGGCCCAACTTCCTGGATGGTTTCAACCGTTAAAAAAGTCACCGTGGGGACAAATGGAAAGCTTCTCTCTCACTAGACCCGACCTAAAAAACTGGTTACTAAGCACCCCTCTAGGTGCCCTCGTTCCACCATCCATGCCTCCACCTATGAAAGCATCGGTTCAAGCGTGGGAGAGACTGATCTCCCTGTTTGACTCTACTTTTGACACATCACGTGTTGCTATCCCTCTGGAATCTCTCCAGTTCCTGTCACCAGACCTGTCACTAAAACGATGGTCCCTCAAAGGGATCCACCATCTACTCGACTTACTGCAGGACGGTCGCCCCAAGACTTTCTCTCAGCTGCAAACTGAATATGAACTCCCAGACTTCGAGCATTTTACTTTTCTACGGGTACACCACTGCTTAAACACTATACCCCTTCCCCTTTACTGTATCCCTCCTAAAACGGGGGATTATCTCACCGACCTACCTCTAAGACCAAGGGCATCTCCCACTTTTACAACGTTCTCCACAACAAATGCACATTCTCCAAACTGACCCCTCACATCAAGTGGGAATCTGATCTTGCATGTAATTTTACTGAAGACCAATGGCAATGCGCCCTCAAAACGGTCTATAAGGCCACCAAATCCTCAGCCCTTTGGGAACTCACCCAGAAAATCTCCCTTCGATGGTACCTCACTCCCACCACATTGGCATCGTTTAGCAATCACAACTCCGACGCTTGCTGGAGGTGTAAAGTCACTAAAGGGGACTTAATGCACATTGTTTGGACATGCCCCAACAATCAAAACTACTGGACGAACACCTTCAAGCTCATTTCCGAAGTTACTAACGTCAAACTACCCCCTTCACCTGCTCTTGCAATCCTTAACTTAACCATTGAAGACATCCCCCCATCCTATAAGACACGTGACCACACACACATACTCCTGGCAGCCAGGCTCAACATAACAAGACACTGGAAGTCGGATCAGATCCCTTCCATAGCCCAGGTCATTGACCTAGTGGCACTTCACTTCATCTACGAGACTATAACAGCAGCCAATACTGGACAGTCTCCCAAAAACACGGGCACTATGGCAACCCTGGATCGCCTGGACAAGGGCTGCGACTACCTCATGATACTACGGTTATGTGACCCTTCTGGTATAGTTCTTGACCGAGCAATACTATGGTACTCACGTTGACGCTTACTGTTTTTCCTTTTTGACTACTAGCTATGACAATTCCCTTACGGGAAAATTGCATCGTACAATGGATTTTTGTTATATAGCCCCTCTTTACTCATGTGACACTAATGATCCTATATGGGGTGTTGCGTCAGGGAAGAGGACCGAACATGTGTTTTATATCCATTGTGTTCTTTGCCTTATGTTAATAATCGTGATATATGTTGGTGAACGTGTTCCATGACGTTGTTGCACGACGTACAAGTCTTAACTGTACTATGTAATACGAATTGAAAATTTTAATAAAAAACATTGAATTAAAAAATATTGGATCAATTTAAATAGGATTTTTCACAGCGGTGACAGCTTTGGAAACCTCCATATGAACTGTTTTTTTATCATTTATTTCTTTTTTCATAAATAGTTTTATGGAATGTATAATTATTTGTTTCTATAAGATTTATAGATACGCAGCGCTGCACTATTTTCACACAATTAATACGCAGCTTCTACTTTTCAGAGGTGCGATATCGTTCTCTGTACAATCCGTGTTTTATTGATTGCATGGAATATTGGAATTTTCTGAGATTGTGGATTTGGGGTTTTCATGAGCTGGAAGCCACAATCATCACAATGATGACAAATCACGGCTTGAACCCTCTTGCTTTGCATGTAATGAGTCTCTCTCATATATTAGTCTCGCCTTTTAAGTTGCATTAGTTAAATAAATGAACTTTTGTACCATATTCGAATTTTTTGAGTTTCACCCGTATATCAGGGTGTGCTTCTTCCCCACATGTCCAGCAACATTCATATACAAGACATTTCCCGCACTCACTAATACACCTCGAGGGTTGTGTGGGACCCCTGATGTACAGGAAGACAGGACTTCAGTGAGGAACATTTCCCTCACTCAGGACAGGAATACGGCTTCTCCCTCATGTGAGATCTCTGATGTGTGGAAAGATTGGACTTCACTGAAAAACATTTCCCGCACTCAATACAGGAATACGGCTTCTCCCCCGTGTGAGATCTCCGATGTGTGGAAAGATTGGACTTCACTGAAAAACATTTCCCGCACTCAGAACAGGAAAAAGGCTTCTCCCCCGTGTGAGATCTCTTATGTGTTGAAAGACTGGACTTCACTGAAAAACATTTCCCGCACTCAGAACAGGAAAAAGGCTTCTCCCCCGTGTGAGATCTCTTATGTGTGGAAAGACTGGACTTCACTGAAAAACATTTCCCGAACTCAGGACAGGAATACGGCTTCTCCCCCGTGTGAGATCTCTGATGTCTGTAAAGGGTGGACTTCATTGAAAAACATTTCCCGCACTCAGAACAGGAATACGGCTTCTCCCCCGTGTGAGATCTCTGATGTGTGGAAAGACTGGACTTATCTAAAAAACAATTCCCGCACTCAGAACAGGAATACGGCTTCTCCCCCGTGTGAGATCTCTGATGTCTGTAAAGAGTGGACTTCATTGAAAAACATTTCCCGCACTCAGAACAGGAATACGGCTTCTCCCCCGTGTGAGATCTCTGATGTGTGGAAAGACTGGACTTATCTAAAAAACATTTCCCGCACTCAGAACAGGAGTACGGCTTCTCCCCCGTGTGAGATCTCTGATGTCTGTAAAGAGTGGACTTCATTGAAAAACATTTCCCGCACTCAGAACAGGAATACGGCTTCTCCCCCGTGTGAGATCTCTGATGTTTGGAAAGACTGGACTTCACTGAAAAACATTTCCCGCACTCAGAACAGGAAAAAGGCTTCTCCCCCGTGTGAGATCTCTGATGTGTGGAAAGACTGGACTTCTCTGAAAAACATTTTCCACACTCAGAACAGGAAAAAGGTTTCTCCCCCGTGTGTGATCTCTGGTGTGTGGAAAGATGGTACTTATCTGAAAAACATTTTCCACACTCAGAACAGGAAAAAGGCTTCTCCCCTGTGTGAGATCTCTGGTGTCTGGAAAGACTGGACTTCTCTGAAAAACATTTCCCGCACTCAGGACAGTAATATGGCTTCTCAACTGTGTGAGAATTTTTATGCTTATTAAGACTGCCTTTGGAACTGAAACACTTCCCGGACTCGGGACAGGACAACCTCTCATCTGTTGCAAGGATGCTACCGTCCCGCACAGTCTGAGGTTCCTCAGGATAGGAGGAATACGATGGTCCGGCACTGTCCCTCACAGTCTGAGGTTCCTCAGGATAAGAGGAATATGATGGTCCGGCACCGTCCCGCACAGTCTGAGGTTCCTCAGGATAAGAGGAATACGATGGTTCAGCACCATCCCGCACAGTCTGAAGTTCCTCAGGATAAGAGGAATATGATGGTCCGGCACCGTCCCGCACAGTCTGAGGTTCCTCAGGATAAGAGGAATACGATGGTTCAGCACCATCCCGCACAGTGTGAGGTTCCTCAGGATAAGAGGAATACGATGGTCCGGCACCGTCCCGCACAGTCTGAGGTTCCTCGGGATAAGAGGAATATGATGGTCCATCTACACTGTGTGGGGCCGGATGGACATTGGAGGTAGTCAGGTTTTCTCCTGGACTATACTGTGTGATGTCCTCATCTTCTACTTTACAGTCTGGAGACAAAGTGAGACAATCCTCTGAGGTTTTCCCAATTTCCCGTCCATCTACTAAAATAGAAATACAAAGATTATTACTAGACATGAGCTGATTGGTTCCCCTAAACCAGGACTCCGCCCACATCAGTCAGCTTTGTCTCTGAGGATCTTACAATTCCCCCCTCAAGGTAACTAGTAAATGGGTCCTCTGATCTCCTACCAGATCATTTCTTTATTCATGGACCTTAGTCAGAGAGTGAGGGAACAACGAGAACTGTCTTTTATAGGAGTGACAGTGATGAGGGGATTATAGGACGAGGGTCCTTTGGGTCTGGTATGAATATTAAGAGGAACCCCAAAACAAAATTAAAAAGAAAAATTGCGTGGGGCCCCCCCCCCCCAAAATTCATATCAGGCCCTTATCCGAGCACGCAACCTGGCAGGCCACAGGAAAAGAGGGGGGACAAGAGATTGCCCCCCCTTCCTGAATCATACCAGGCCACATGCCCTCAAGATGGGGAGGGTGCTTTGGGGAAGGGGGGTTCTGTGCCCCCCACCCCAAAGCATCTTGTCCCCATATTGATGGGGACAAGGGCCTCATCCCCACAACCCCTGCCTGATGGTTGTGGGGGGCATATCGGAATCTGGAAGCCCCCTTTAACAAAGGGACCCCCAGATCCGGGGCCCCCCTATGTGAATTGGTAACGGGGTACAATGTCCCTCCCATTTCACAAAAAAATATATTCGGGACAAGTCCTTTATTAAATATATATATAATAAAAAAAAAGTCCAGCTATGTAAATCCATCTCGCGCCGTCCGACCGAAAAAGTAAAAAATAAATAAAAGCTGCAACAGTTCCACCTCAATTGGAAGTTCCGCCGAGTGATGCTTCTCCCGCCGGTGACAGCTGTCATATAGCTGGGGGCAGGGACACCTGTTTACGTCACCAGGTGGCCCGCCCTCAGCTATATAACAGCTGTCAAAGCGAAAGAAGCGTCAGTCGGCGGGAGCCTCCCAGGGAGGCGGAGCTGTTGCAGCTTTTTTTTTTCTTCTGTTCGTCGCAGCGGAATAGAAGATGAATGGACATCACTGGACATTTTAATTTTTTAATAAAGGACTCGTCTCTTGTCTTTTTTACAACTATTTGGTGAAACGGTACCCGTTACCAATTCACATGGGGGGGGGGGCAGGATCTGGGAGGCCACTTGTTAAAGGGGGCTTCAAGATTCCGATAAGCCCCCAACGGGCAAGGGTTGTGGGGATGAGGCCCTTGTCCCTTCATTAAAATGGGGACAAGGTGCTTTGGGGTGGGGAGGGGGGGTGCAGAAAGGGCCTGTTAATGGACTGGGGGGGAATCCATGCCGTTTTTTTCAATGAGTTTTATCTGTATTGCCGGGACCCGACAATTCATTATAGCCGCGATCAGTTTTAAATAACTTTTTTCCTTTAGAAATGTCATTTTGTGCAGGGACTGTTCTACACACGGGAAACACAAGCCACTTTACAGGCATACTATAGACACCCCCAGGTACGAAATTTAAAGGAACATTTTACTTTTATTGTTTCACTGCATTATTAAAATCACTGCATCCGAAACCTTTTTGCATTATTACATGTCCCCTGGGGCAGGACCCGGGTCCACAAACACTTTTTAGGACAATAACTTGCATATTAACCTTTATAATTAGCAATTTTGATTCCTCCCATAGACTTCTAAAGGGTGTTTCTCGGCTTTCGAATTTGCCGCGAACACCCCAAATTGTTCGCTATTCGTCAAACACCTGATGGTGGAGTCGAACCTACGTACAACTCCAACATCAGGCTCATCCCTAGTGAGCAGTATGGGTGGAGGAATGGATTTAGTGTTAATGACCCACCTGTGCTGATCTCTGTAGGAGTGTCCTCCTCTATAAATGTCCCCGTTATTCCATCCTCCTCCATAGACTGCTGATCATCCCTCACATACGTCTCTTCTTCTTCTGATTTCACCTCAAATTCTATATCGATTGGATCTCCACTCTAAACCAAGAGAATGAGAGAGAATATCATCTGTAAGATATAAACTTACATACAAAATCCACACATCATCTCCACCAGTCCATGTTCTAGATCAGTGGTTCTCAACCTGGGGGTCGAATGACGATTTGCCAGGGGTCACCAAATCCTGGGCTGTTCCTGAAGCCTGCACCGCTCTCCAAGACTTTTTGTGGCCTCCTAGCTGGGCTGTCCCTGCAACCTGTGGCTGCCCAGCTGGGCTGTTCATGGAGCCTCTTCGCAGCCACCCATTTAGTACACGGCATTACTGGCAGAGACTAGAGATCAGCTGACTGGTGAGGAATGTGAAGTAAAAGGGGCTGAAGGAGACCCCCCCCCCAACCAAGGAGTAAGAGAAGGAAAAAATTGAGAATACATGGAAGGGAGAGGAAAAGAGGGGGAGGAACAAAGTAAAAGGGAGATAAAGAATAAGAGAAAGAACAAGAAAGACGGCTAAAGAGAGGGATTGGGGAAAAAAAACAAGAAATTAAAATTGAGAGAGATAAAAAAGGAAAGAAAGGAGAACAAAGAGAGAGTGGTACATCCTAAAATGTACCATAAAGGGGTTTTAATACTGTACAAGTGGAAGTGACTCAGGGAGCGCTAAATGTCCGTGGGTTAGGGGCGCAAATTACTTGTCTTGGGTGCTGACAAACCACTATACGAAAAATTTTACAGTTAGGGGTCCCCACAACTTAGGAAATTTTATCAAGGGGTCACGGAACTAGTAAGGTTGAGAACCACTGTTCTAGATGCTCCGCCCCACTGACCTTGTAACAGTGGGGGATGGTGTGACCTTCCTGTGTGGAATCCCGGGAATACAGAGGACGGGGACATCTCTCTGGTGGGTTCCTGGTATTAGGTGGCTCCATCATATCCTTGTGTCCTTCTGAAAACTCCTCCACCACTCCATACTCCTCATCCTCCTCTTTATACTCTTCTTTAACATCAATATTATCATCCCCGAGGTTTCCACTCTGAATATATAATAAAACATTCATTATAATAAACATGTTTGTGTATAAATCATAACCACCAATAATTGTTCCTCATCTACCTGATGATGGTGGGGGATGGTGTGTTCTTCCTCCATCACCCCATCCTCATCATCCTCCTCTTTTATCTCTTCTTTAACCTCAACTTTAGAATCTCTCAGGTTTCCACTCTGAATATAGAATAAAAATGACATCAATGGTAACAATGCAGATAATGTACAGATCCTAATGATACTATCAGTGATTGTTCCTCATCTACCTGATGATGGTGGGGGATGGTGTGACCTTCCTGTGTGGAATCCCGGGAATACAGAGGACGGGGACATCTCTCTGGTGGGTTCCCATTACTGGATCCATCTGTAGGAAACACACACACTGACTGAATACATTGTTTCTATGTGTTTATCAGATGATGGGGGATCTAGGTGGAGCCTCCGTACTGCTCTCTCCTTTACAATAAAGTCTCCTCTTACCCGGTGATGTGAGGGGCGGCTGATTGTCCATCATGACGTCCTTGTAGAGATCCTTGTGTCCTTCTAAATACTCCTACATAGGGAAATAGACAGTGACATCACCTGATACTTACAAAGATAAAGTCATCATCCAGACACACCCCTTGTGTTGAACCTTCACAGACATCAGGAATAGTTATTTCCTCCTCCATAAAGATTATAAAATCAAAATCAAGTATCATAAGTCCACCTCTAAAAAAAAACAAAAACCTGTATTATCGTATAATCCAGCCCTCAAAAATGCACTCTTTTACTCGCATTTTGCGAGTATAATTTTTTCCAGGGCGAGTGAGGATCGGGAGTGAACCAGGCTGAAGCGATCAGCCAGGAAACTGTCAGGCGGCAGGGCTGGACTGCCCTGGCGGCCGCTTTGAGCCGAGGCTGCAGTAGGACACCTTCATTGCAGGACAATACAGTGTCCCGCAATGAAAGTGACAGTCTGGGAACAGGGGTGGAACGAGCCGCCATAGCGCTGGCTCTGCCTCCACCTCCTCCTGATCACTGGTGGCTATAGCCGCTTGGCGTCTGGCAACCAGTGACGTCACTGCCCACGTTGAAAGCGGAGGAGGATTTCACTTCTTCCTCTTCCTCCTCCGCGCTAGTGCTGCTGGTGGAGTCACCGCTGGTTCTCTCACCTCCGCTCCAGGGACTGGCTTGCTGCTTGGCTGTGGGGTGTCTCTGTTCCCACAGCTGCGAGACATCTCTCACTTCCTCCCCCCTCCTGCCCACCTCACACTAACACAGGACTGAAGTCTCCCCCCCCCCCTCCTTGGCTCAGATGTCAGGAGGGAAGGAGGGGGAGGAGAATGGAGACACTCAGGAGGGGGAGGGGACATGCTGATCTGAGGTCAGTACACAAAATATTAATGCTTGGCACTTGCAGGAGAAGGAGACCCAGAGACGGGGGGCAAGTTGTCAAAAAAGAATACTTGCAGTGATTTGGGGGGATAAGAGCATGCTGTATGTGTTGAGGGGGGCACTTTAGGAGGGGAGAGAAATTGTTTTTTATTTAATCCCCCCTTCCAGCAATTTCTCTCCCCTCCCAAAATGTCCCCCCCCCCAACACATACAACATGCTCTTATCCCCACAATCACTGTCAGTATTCTTCTTTGACAACTTGCCCCCTTCCCCATCTTCAAAGACAAGCTGTCTGCCACTGAGGGGAAAATTGTACCATCTGGAAACTTTGCTAGACATTCAGGGCAATTGCTCCGGGTGTCAGTGCCCCCCCCCCCCCCCCCCGTCAGGCAAGTTAGTGAAGCCAAGTGCCTGACCTTTTTTCAGCAATGGGCTCCAAGACTCAGGACTGGTTCACAGCACAAATCACATAGGAACACGCTCTGCGTTCCTTTGCCATTCACATGCCTTCCAGGTTCTGTGCGATTTCAGCCCTTTCATGTGAATGGGATGAAACCATGTCAGTCTGCACCAAGAGCTGTGCATGCGCTGCCTGCCCCAAAAGTCAGCAAAATATATGTCAAAAGTCATCTTTTTGTGTGTGTGTGGGGGGGGGGGCACAGTAATGAGCAAGTGATGGGGCACAGTAATGAGCAAGTGATGGGGCACTGTAATGAGAAAGTGATGGGGCACAGTAATGAGCAAGTGATGGGGCACAGTAATGAGAAAGTGATGGGGCACAGTAATGAGAAAGTGATGGGGCACAGTAATGCTGCAAGCAATGGGACACAGTAATGAGAAAGTGATGGGGCACAGTAATGAGCAAGTGATGGGGCACAGTAATGAGAAAGTGATGGGGCACAGTAATGAGAAAGTGATGGGGCACAGTAATGAGCAAATGATGGGGCACAGTAATGCTGCAAGCGATGGGGCACAGTAATGCTGTAAGCGATGGGGCACAGTAATGAGCAAGTGATGGGGCACAGTAATGAGAAAGTGATGGGACACAGTAATGAGAAAGTGATGGGGCACAGTAATGCTGCAAGCAATGGGGCACAGTAATGAGCAAGTGATGGGGCACAGTAATGAGCAAGTGATGGGGCACAGTAATGAGCAAGTGATGGGGCACTGTAATGAGCAAGTGATGGGGCACAGTAACGCTACATTGATGGGGCACAGTAATGCTGCAAGCAATGGGGCGCAGTAATGCTGCAAGCAATGGGGCACTGTAAGGCTGCAAGCAATGGGGCACTGTAAGGCTGCAAGCAATGGGGCACTGTAAGGCTGCAAGCAATGGGGCACTGTAAGGCTGCAAGTGATGGGGCACTGTAATGTTGCAAGTGATTGTGATGGGGCACAGTAATTCTGCAAGCAATGGGGCACAGTAATGCTGCAAGCAATGGGGCACAGTAATGCTGCAAGTGATGGGGCACAGTAAGGCTGCAAGTGATGGGGCACAGTAAGGCTGCAAGTGATGGGGCACAGTAAGGCTGCATTTACGGGCACACTGAGGCTGCACAGATGGGTACTGATATGCTTTATGTTACATTTGTTGAAACAAGGGTGGATGTAGTGGCGCTTACCAAAATCATTAATAAACAAATCCTGATAGTAAAAAAAGTATTCCACACAGCAAATATATGAATCCAAATGGCTAATGGGTCAAGCCGCCACCTGCTGTGGGTGTGTAAATGTTCCACTCAAAATGACGTCAAGGAATACCACCCAACACTAAGAATTAGTGTGGAAGGTATTAAGAGTGGTGAATAATGAATCCCTAATAAGGTAACCAACTATGCCAACCTCAGCACAATGAAGATGTACAATCACCATAAATGATGATAATAATAATTAATAATGCAATCGAATACGTGAAAATCCAAACAGTGCTTCATCCAATTTAAAGGTGCATAGTGCAAAAATAAGTATGATACTGAACAAATGTTCCATAAATGCAGAAGTGTGTAGAAAAAATTCCTAAAACATATTATAATAATAAAATATTAAAAATCAATATCATGCGCAAGTGGGCATGCCCAAAATAAAAAGTGTAAAAAAATTGAATAATGATTCCAAATAATCAATGGGAATCATAGTGCAGTGTTCCAATGTGTCCGGTGCACAAACCGTGCAAAGATGATAAAAAATAAAGTCCAAAGAAATTCCAATCAATAATAATTCTAAAGTGAAAACAGTGCTCCAATCAATCCTTCAGTGCTTGATGTTGATCATGCATAAGTGCTTGTAAATAACACCGTCAAGGCTTCCCACAGTGTCTGGCAGATAGTGTGTTCCAGCCCCTTACCTTAGGAGGGCTTTAAATAAAGACTGTGTATATATGATCCCACAGCCAGCCTGCTGATTCACTCCCATACACCACGGCTTCATACGGGTTAGAACGATGTCTCTCCAATGAAAAATAAAGGAAGGGAAGCCTCCATAGCATAAAATCTTTATGATTTATTCAATAAAAAGCAAAATAACACTCACAAACAGCTGAGAGTAAACAGCGTGTAGTATCCTTGTGTCTCCGCTCTGCGGCCGCGAGCGGATGACGTCACTAGGTGAGGACGTGGAGAGCTGCTGGTGACGTCATCCGCTCGCGGCCGCAGGCTTCCCTTCCTTTATTTTTCATTGGAGAGACATCATTCTAACCCGTATGAAGCCGTGGTGTATGGGAGTGAATCAGCAGGCTGTGGGAAAGAAATGTGTAGCGCTATGGTCAAAATATCAAAATGTGAATAACAAAACCATTAACAATCCTGCAAAGAATATATAGTGGTAATACAATCATGTATAAATTCCTGAATGGAAATGTATAATAAAATAAATAAAGAAAGTCCAATGAATAAAGTCCATATAAACGAATCACCACGTGAGTAAGATGAGGAAATCCTGATGATGTTCCAAAATTAAATATTCAAAGTGTGAATAATCACCACCACCTATACGGATGAGTGAAGGCTTACCAGAGTTGGTGGACTTGAGCTGACATATGTCACTGCAAGTCAAAATGCGCTTGTAGTACTAAATCTAGTACATGGAATCAGGTAGTACAGATATCCAGAATCCAGGTTCAGCTGTCAATTCAGATATACCAATACACAGATAAAGCCTTTGATCCATAGAGCTCCGTAGTGAGCCGGGTATTCAAAAGATACAAGAGAAGAAAGATAGCCACATAGCGTAATCCAGTAAAAAACTATGTAGTTTAATCAAAAGTAAAAGTCAAGTACACTCACATGTATCCTGATTTAAAATCGCATGGTAAAATAAGTTTGAGGCGGCAGTGGAGACGGCCCAACGTTTCGTGTTAAAAACACATCATCTGGGGTGCCTCTCCACTGAAGCCCCCTAGAATATATAACAAACATAATGTCCATACCTCCAATCAAATTGTGATGTCCTGTCTCACCACCTGCAGCATGTCTCCTGTTGAGTGCTTCCTAATCAGAAGCATGGCTGGACGGCGTGTGTTTTCCACGCCTCGTTCTGAGGCCACATCGGCACCTGTAAATCATATAACTAATAAGACATGTGTCCTCACAAAGGAGAGACACATGTAGTGGGGTTCATATTGCGGCACAGCGCTGAGGGAACGCGGCGTGCACTCCAGACGTGCGTTCCACGCCTCGTCTGCGACGTCAACATCCAATAGGACCGGATGGTATAGACGTCACTTCCGGGCGCCATGCGCTCCAGATGAAAAAAACAGACGAGTAGGAAGTGTGTCAAATGACACCGCTCGTCTGGATAAATTCTAATAGGGTGAACGGAAGCCCATAGCATCACTGATTACAGTGCGAGACCGCAATACACCATGGTGCACGATAAGGACACCACTTGAAACATCAGGCAATTAAGGGGAGAAACGGAAAAATGGGAGGCAAGAAGGACTGTTACTTTTACATGTCATTTCAGACTCAAGTTTTGAAATTAGAATCGAAAATGAATAATAAAAATAAAAAATTATGAAAAACGCGAAACAATTGTCTCAGTACCAATAATACAAAGAAAACTGACACGCATGTCGCACATATATAATATGCATAACTGGTTAAATAGACATGCATATAAAGTGTAAATCTGTATATTATAACTTACATAAGGTTGTTTTCTACAGGAGCATACCGCGCATAAAATTATGAATGGATGCAAACTCATTTATTGCTAAGCAATAATGGTATATAAAAAACAAAAAATTTAAAAAATTTAAAAACCGAGACAGTGAGTGCTGTAAGTATGTGAAACAAGACACCACTCACAATTTTATATGTCACATAATCAAATTCGGTATATAAGTGCATATTCCAACAAAAAGGAAAAAAGAAAAAGAGGGAGAAAAAAAGAAAAGAGGAATTCCTACGACTGATTAATAAAAGAATTAATGTCCCACTCGACATTCATTCCAAGGGGGACATAAGTTTGGAGCTCAAAGATCCAATAAGTTTCCAAGCGTGATACCCCTCTCGTCATAGCGCCGTCTCTCCAAGGGGGCGTATATTTATCTATGATGGTAAATTGTGTCCCAGTTGGATCTCTGTGATGGAAATGTTTGTAATGCCTAGGGACTGGGTGTTTGGTGTCACCCCCTTTGATGAGGGCAATGTGTTCTCCCACCCTAATCGCAAATGTGCGTATGGTCCGCCCTACGTATTGCTTGCCACAAGGGCAAGTAATTAAATAAACAATGTAGTTGGTTTCGCAAGTGCAAAAAGATTTAATACTATATTGTCTAGATGTAACCGTAGATGCAAATTGGGCGATTTTGCGCTTTCCCAGCGCATTGTGCTGGCAAACTTGGCATTTCTTACATGGGTAGAAACCTATCATATTGTGGAAAAAAGAACTCTTTATAGGCGGATTGATGACATTGGGGGCAACAAGACTTTGTAAAGAAGGGACACCTTTGAATATCACCTTTGCCCGGTCAGGTAGTAGTGGACCCAGAACATTATCTCCTCTTAAGACATTCCAATGCCTATTGATTATGCCTTGGATCTGTCTATATTGCATTGAATAGGAGGTAAGCATGGCGAATTTAAACCCAGCATCCGGTTCACGTTTTGGTTTAACCGATATTAGTGACTTTCTGCTAAGTGATAATACACGTTGGATTTCGTTATCAACCTCATTAGCCGCATAACCCTTATCCAAAAACCGCAACTTCAACATATCAGCTTGAGCCAGATATGTGTCATTGTCGCTACAATTTCTGCGAAGCCGAAGAAATTGGCTCCGAGGAACGGAGCGAAGCCAGGATGGGTGGTGGCAACTTCCCTTGGGGATATACCCATTACGATCTGTGGATTTAAAATGGGTCCTAAATTTGAATTGGCAGTCAACTAATGATATTTCTAAATCTAAAAAATGGACATTACTGGTACTGGACTCGTACGTTAAAGAGATGCCCCGATCATTGGAGTTGAGTAGCTCAAAAAATGCATAAAGTGATTCTGGAGTGCCCTTCCATAGGAGGATGTCGTCTATGTATCTGGCCCAGACGACCAAGGATGGGTCGCCTAGTGCATAGACGACATCCTCCTCCCATTTGGCCATGAATAGATTGGCCAAACTGGGGGCAAATTTGGCCCCCATGGCAACTCCGCATTTTTGTAGATAATACTTCTGATTGAACCAAAAGTAGTTCTTTTTTGTAGCAAACTCGAGTAGTTCCATCAAATAATCGCATTGAAATTGAGCCAGTGAGTGTTCTTTGTCCAAATAATATTGAACTGCCTTAATTCCCAACTCGTGTGGTATATTGGTATATAATGAGGCTACGTCCACCGTAGCCAAAATATAGCCCTCCTCTATCGTCAAATTTTCAAGAAGGCGAATAGTATCGCCTGTATCCTTCAAATATGAAGGCATCTTCTTTACAATAGGTTGAGATAATAATCGATATACCGACCTATACGTGAAGTGATTGTGTTGAGACCACTCACGATAGGTCGGCCTGGCGGGTGTGTAGAATTTTTGTGTATTTTCGGCAGAAAATAAATCGTAGGAATTCGGGGGACTTTGGGGATCAAATATGCACTTTCTTTGTTGTTAAGGATTTTTAAATCAATACCTTTAGTAACCAAAATTTGGAGTTGCTTTTTGTATACATTTGTGGGGTTATTCGCTATTTCCACATATGTATCCGGTTCGTTTAAAATACGGAACATTTCTGTTTCGTATTGTGCCTTGTCAAGGATCACAACCCTTGTCGGCCGGGCGTATGACCAAGTCCTTGTTGTCACATAATGATTTGAGTCCAGCGGACGACAAGGGTTGGGGTTGGGATCTCTTCACAGTCAGCTGCAATAGGTCCTTCAAGACCAAGTCACCACTTAAAAACCTTTACAGCCGGAGCAACAGGGACAGGCGGATTAAATAATGACGGATTCGCCAGCCCAGAATGAACTGTGCCTGAAGTCGCAGCTCGATCTTCAAATTGATGTGTGTTGGATATCATATATCTCTGTATATTGATCTTCCTAACATATTTTTGAAGATCAATGAATGTGTTAAACTTATTTAATTTTTTCGGGGGGGCAAACTTAAGGCCCTTATCCAAAACTGATTGTTCAGCGGGGGTGAGTATGACCGTACTTAAATTAAAAATACCCTGACCGCTTATACCTTTCTTCTCTTTTCTTTTCTGTACCCTATGTCCTCCTCTACATCCTCTCTTGGGTTTGGATTTTTTCTGCGAGGAGGATGATCCTCGTGAAAACCCCGCCCCCCATGGAAGTCCTGTTGATTATGTTGGTATGGGGACTGTGCATAATCATCTCTCGTGTGGTATTGATCGTATGAACGAGAATCTCTAAGAGGAGAGAACCTATTGTGCACAGGAAGTGAGGGGGTGCTATGAGAATGATGATAATTCTCATAACGGTCTTCATAAGGAGCTGAAGAAGTGCCAGGAGGATACCTCCCTTGGTCAGGATAATAATGATAAGATCCTGTATTTTGGGAAGTACTCCTAGAGTGACCTCTACCCCCCTTTTTACCTCTATTATTGCCTCGGCCCCGAGATTGACCACTTGGGGTTGAAGGCGCTGGCTGTAACCTTTGGGGTAAAGGGAATGCATTGGGTCCCATGGATGAAGTGGACCCAGCTACAATAGTAGGCAAAGAGGTAGGAGGAGTGGCTGTATGTCCTATCATAACGGCCGGAACAGTGTCCATGGGAGTGCCGGATGTAAAGGATTTCTGCCACTTAAAAACCATTCTGGATTTGTAGTCGCCTACATCACAAGAGTATTTTTTGTGTTTTTTGGCACGTTGTTCCTTATCCTTTCTTTCGAGATGGTTTTGAAGACTAGAGGAAAGTGAGTTATACTCTATAGCAGGGATATGCAATTAGCGGACCTCCAGATGTTGCAAAACTACAAGTCCCATCATGCCTCTGACTCTGGTGTCATGCTTGTGGCTGTCAGAGTCTTGCTATGCCTCATGGGAATTGTAGTTCTGCAACAGCTGGAGGTCCGCTAATTGCATATCTCCGCTCTATAGAGTTCTTATATAAAAGAAGCTTGTCTCTAAGTTCCTTAATCTCCTTATCCAGGGATAGAAGTCTAGCTTTCTTCCTCGATATAAGGAAACCGAGGAAGTTGGTACCCACATCATTAAAATATTTGTACCAAGACTCTATGTCCGTATCACCTTGTTGGGGATTGATCTCCCAACGTAGGCTCCTGGGGACCATGCCCTCAGAAATGTATTGGCTAAGAAAGATGATGTCCCACTGAGTGTGCAGTTCTGACGTCATGATGTTTTTCAGACGTAGGAACATACCACTCAGTTCAGTATCACTACCTGAAGCCGTAAAGACTCCATCCGTATTAACCGTCCGAGAAGCTCGGTATTCAAAAACATCCATTATCAAAATATATAATAAAATATATAGTAAGCTGCTGCAATATGTGGTCAAGAGAAAACGGTGGAAACAAATTGTGGATATACTGCGCTGCTTAAGAAAATGTGACCAGCTGCTGGCTGGCTGTGGGATCATATATACACAGGCTTTATTTAAAGCCCTCCTAAGGTAAGGGGCTGGAACACACTATCTGCCAGACACTGTGGGAAGCCTTGACGGTGTTATTTACAAGCACTTATGCATGATCAACATCAAGCACTGAAGGATTGATTGGAGCACTGTTTTCACTTTAGAATTATTATTGATTGGAATTTCTTTGGACTTTATTTTTTATCATCTTTGCACGGTTTGTGCACCGGACACATTGGAACACTGCACTATGATTCCCATTGATTATTTGGAATCATTATTCAATTTTTTTACACTTTTTATTTTGGGCATGCCCACTTGCGCATGATATTGATTTTTAATATTTATTAATTAATTATGTTTTAGGATTTTTTTCTACACATTTTTGCATTTATGGAACATTTGTTCAGTATCATACTTATTTTTGCAATATGCACCTTTAAATTGGATGAAGCACTGTTTGGATTTTCACGTATTCGATTGCATTATTAATTATTATTATCATCATTTATGGTGATTGTACATCTTCATTGTGCTGAGGTTGGCATAGTTGGTTACCTTAGTAGGGATTCATTATTCACCACTCTTAATACCTTCCACACTAATTCTTAGTGTTGGGTGGTATTCCTTGACGTCATTTTGAGTGGAACATTTACACACCCACAGCAGGTGGCGGCTTGACCCATTAGCCATTTGGATTCATATATTTGCTGTGTGGAATACTTTTTTTACTATCAGGATTTGTTTATTAATGATTTTGGTAAGCGCCACTACATCCACCCTTGTTTCATATATTGTCAGTGCGTGAGCACTATTAGTCGTGGCTGCTGCTTATTAGTTGTATTTCAATTTATTATATTTTAGCCTAGTTGCCCGTGGTTAGGTGGATTTGCGCATTAGTTCCCCCCTTTTTACATGTTACATTTGTTAATATTTATTTTTGGAACGTAATTCTGTTTAAAATATTTAACAGTGTAATCTCATGAGATAATTTCCAAGGTCGTGTTTAGGGGTGGACTTAGGGGTGGGGCAGGGGAGGTGTTGGTTGGGGCAACTAGTGGCGAGTAACTCTTAAGGCCTGGCTAATGGCTCAGGACTTGAAATTTTGAGCCCTGGTATAATCCATTAGTATAAACTGAAATGAAGAGAATGTTCCGGCCTTGTAAGTGGGGGAATGTTCTAAACCCTGAAGGGGTTAATCTAGGTTTCCACACTATATATGTGTGTATCATCATCTGCTGGAGATAAAAGACGTCACAGTGACTATGGAGAAAGAGGACAGACGTGACGGGGTTACTGGGTGTAAATAGAAGAGAAGATCTTATTACCTCCTCTGCTGCCGATTCCAACAACGTCTCCTCACTACTTCTTCCTGACTCCCCTCTCACCCGGAACTTCCTGTCTGTACATGACATCCCTTCCGGTCTTCCATAGAGACTTCTTCTCTCTATGGTAGAAGTGAGACGATCGCCACCTTGTGGATTTCAGAGGAACTGCAGCCACAAGAACCATCTCGTAGTCTGAACACGGCCTTGTGCTGTGTGTGTATATACTGTATATACTTATAGATGGGTCATCTCCACTCCCACCAAGGGGGAAAGAAATATATTACTGCCTAGTCCAGACTTTCTCAGCCAGGGTTCCTCCAAAGGGTTCTAGGGGTTCCTTGAGCAATGGACAATTTCTGTCTCTCAGTAACAATTGACATCAATGATCTGTAAGGAGGGCAGTCTTCCCAATGATGACATATAAGAGATTCCTTCTCCCATTGGTCACCAATGTAAGGGCTCACTACACTGACCACTGATATAAGGAGAAATTCCATCCAAACCGTGAGATTGGTCAGAGACTAATTGGTAACATTCTGGGCATTGCCAGACTAGGTCTTGGTGACAGAGAGAAGGGTGATGCTGCTCATACTATATGTGACCCTCATCTACATCATGGGCATCTTCGTCAGCTTCTTAGTAAAAAGGATAGAAATCTTCACAATCCTATAGAAGAGGTTGGGGTTCCTGAGTAGTCATAGAAAGGCCCAGCACCCCAATAGTAGAGGAAGAGGTGGTCTGGTGACATGGAGAAGAAGACTCCGGTCAGTCTCTGGATCTCCATCATTGGAAACATGGTGAGACAACAAATACAGCGGGATGGTGGAGGAGATGTTGGTGTCGGTGTGGAAATGGACAGAACACGGGATGATGACACTGAAAGAACAATACGGCATCATTCTACGATATGTCAAGGAGAGAACCGTACAGGAGAGAATTTTCTCTCTAATGTCAGTAGAAGACACTGATCACTGTATATGATATACTCCTGACCTCTGAATGAATGAAAAACGTATAAAGCGCGGCGCATGCGAACTGAATCGCTTCTGGGCGCTAGTTGTTCTTGTCTCATGACATCAAAAGAGCAGAGTTTTGATCTGTCTTTTGA
This sequence comes from Rana temporaria, assembly GCF_905171775.1. Classification (NCBI taxonomy): domain Eukaryota; kingdom Metazoa; phylum Chordata; class Amphibia; order Anura; family Ranidae; genus Rana; species Rana temporaria. Next base: position 104,554 of record NW_024404436.1, on the reverse strand, counting down.
AAGTCAGGTGGTTTTCCTCCAACCGAATGCTGGTTGGTAAAGCGTTCCATAGTCTAGGACCCTGAAAAGCAAACCTTCTTTCTCCTTTGGACTTGTATTTGGTTTTTGGTACCCTGACCAGATTTTGGTCGGTGGATCGCAGAACGCGATTCGAATTGTGAGGTTCTATCTTGTCGCAAAGATATTGCGGAGCCTTCCCATGGATGCACTTATGTGTCAGGCAGAGTGCTTTAAATGCAATTCTGTCTTTTACTGGCAGCCAGTGAAGGGTTCTCAACGAAGGTGAGATTGATTCCCATTTTTTTTTCCCAGTCACCAGTCTGGCGGCCGTATTCTGAACGACTTGCAGACGGGAGATTTGGTACTTTGGGAGTCTGAGGTACAGGGCGTTAGCATAGTCCAGTCTGGAATTCACGATTGTTCCCACCACGACTGCTACGTCTTCTTTGGGGATAAATGGAATAAGTCTGCGTAGTATGGTGCGCTCTGCTGACTACTGACCCTATTTGTGCGTCCATTGTCATGAAGGTGTCGAAGATGACCCCGAGACTTTTGACTTTGGAGCTAGGGGTGATGATTTGGCCCAGAATGGGCGGGGGTGTCCAGGTTGTTGCCAGTTGACTCTTTCGGCTGGCGTGAAACATAAGGAGTTCTGTTTTTGAACTGTTGAGTTTAAGATAACTCTTTGTCATCCAGTTTTCTATCAAAGAGAGACATTTCTCTAAACTGGGATGATGATCCTTTTTGTTGCAGATGCGAAAATACAGTTGCGTATCGTCTGCATAAGAGTGATAGAGTAGTTCTTGGCTACTGATAATATCAAAGAGAGGGCGAAGATAGATGTTGAAAAGCACCGGTGACAGGGGGGATCCTTGGGGGACTCCACATGACACCGTGCGCTTTTCCGACGTGAAAGAACCCAATTTAACTGTTTGTGATCGGTTTTCAAGAAAGGAAGAAAACCATGGTAAATCACCTTCTGCGACTTCTGCTACCTTGGCTAGTCGCATCAGTAACAGTTTGTGGTCTACTGTGTCAAAGGCTGCGCTTAGGTCCAGCAGAACCAGGAGACAGGATTCTCCCTCGTCTGCGGCCTCGAGGGTATCGTCCCATATTTTGAGTAATGCCGTTTCTGTCCCGTGTCCGGGACGGAAGCCTGATTGTAATGGATCCAGTAGATTGTGGGTATCTAGATGCTGTTGCAGCTGTTGTACCACTACTTTCTCCATTATTTTGGAGAGAACATTTAGGCCTGTTATGGGACGCGGTGAGTTGGGTCCTTGGGATCCAGGTTAGGTTTTTTCAAGATGGGCTGGATTGTGCCCTCTTTCAACAGGGATGGCACTGTGCCTTCCTTAAATGACTGGTTTATAAGCTGTGTGATGGGTGGTGCCAGGATGTCGGCACATTCCTTCAGCAGTTTGGTGGGGATGATATCATTGGGCGATGTGCTGTTCCGCCAAGCACCAATGATATTTTTTGTGGTATCGATGGAGATCGGTTCCAGAGTGAACTTTGTTGATTGTAGAGCGTTTCTGTGGGTGTTTTGTGGTTGATTGACGGTGGGGTTGAGGGGGGTATTGTTTTGCAAGATGCTTTCCCGGATTCTTTAAATTTTGTTGATGAAGAAATCCGATAGTTCATTACAGAACTCTTGGGTGTCTGAGTTGGGGACTTCAAGACATCCTGGATTCATGGTCTGGGTGACCATCTTGAAGAGTTCGCGGGGGCGGTTTAGAGCGCTGTTAATCGCCATAGAAAAATGATGTTTCTTGGCTTTGAACATTTCTTTATGATATCGTGTTGTTATTGCCTTGTAGATGATGAGGTTATCCTCTGCAGGGCTTCTTTTCCAGGCGGCTTCCGCCCTTCTGCGCTCTTGCTTCAGAAGCGACAGCTGGTTGTTGAACCAGCCAGACTTTCTTTTTCGGATGCAGGCTTTGCGTTTCGGTGCTACTAAATCGGCTGACTGTAGCAGGGCTGCGTTTATGGCATCCAGTGTATCTGCGGCTGTTTGATGTGGATGGATTGTTTTGATTCTGTTTCCCAAGGTAGATTTAAAGAGTTCTTAACCACTTAAGCCCCGGACCAATACGCTGTCTAAAGACCCAAGGTGTTTTTACAATTTGTCACTGCGCTGCTTTAACTGGTAATTGCGCGATCATGCAATGTTGTACCGAAACGAAATTTGCGTCCTTTTCTTCCCACAAATAGAGCTTTCTTTTGATGGAATTTGATTGCCTATGCGATTTTTATTTTTTGCGATATAAACGGAAAAAGACCGAAAATTTTGAAAACAAAAGATTTTTCTTATAACAAAAAGTAAAAAATATCGCATAAACTAAATTTTAGTCAAACATTTAGGCCAAAATGTATTCAGCCACATGTCTTTTGTAAAAAAAATCGCAATAAGCGTATATTTATTGGTTTTCGCAAAAATTATAGCGTCTACAAACTAGGGTACATTTTCTGGAATTTACACAACTTTTATTTTATGACTGCCTATCTCATTTCTTGAGGTGCTAAAATGGCAAGGCAGTACAAAACCCCCCCAAATGACCCCATTTTGGAAAGTAGACACCCCAGGGAAACTGCTGAGAGGCATGTTGAGTCAATTGAATATTTTTTTTTTTTGTCCCAAGTGATTGAATAATGACAAAAAAATAAAAATAAAAAAAAAATTACAAAAAGTTGTCACTAAATGATATATTGCTCACACATGCCATGGTTATATGTGGAATTGCACCCCAAAATACATTCTGCTGCTTCTTCTGAGTACGGGGATACCACATGTGTGGGACTTTTTGGGAGCCTAGCCACGTACGGGACCCCGAAAACCAAGCACCGCCTTCAGCATTTCTAAGGGCGCAAATTTTTGATTTCACTCCTCACTACCTATCACAGTTTCGAAGGCCATAAAATGCCAAAATAGCACAAAACCCCCCCAAATGACCCCATTTTGGAAAGTAGACACCCCAAGCTATTTGCTGAGAGGCATGTCGAGTCCATGGAATATTTTATATTTTGACACAAGTTGCGGGAATATGACAAACTGATTTTTTTTTGCACAAAGTTGTCACTAAATGATATATTTCTCACACATGCCATGGTTATATGTGGAATTGCACCCCAAAATACATTCTGCTGCTTCTCCTGAGTACAGGGATACCACATGTGTGGGACTTTTTGGGAGCCTAGCCGCGTACGGGACCCCGAAAACCAATCACCACCTTCAAGATTTCTAAGGGCATACATTTTTGATTTCACTCCTCACTACCTATCATAGTTTTGAAGGCCATACAATGCCAAGATGGCACACAACCCCCCCAAATGACCCCATTTTGGAAAGAAGACACCCCAAGCTATTTGCTGAGAGGCATGTTGAGTCCATGGAATATTTAATTTTTTTTGCCCCAAGTGATTGAATATTGACCAAAAAAATAAATAAAAAATAAATTACAAAACGTTGTCACTAAATGATATATTTCTCACACATGCCATGGTTATATGTGGTATTGCACCCCAAAATACATTCTGCTGCTTCTCCTGAGTACGGGGATACCACATGTGTGGGACTTTTTGGGAGCTTAGCCGCGTACGGGACCCCGAAAACCAATCACCACCTTCAAGATTTCTAAGGACATAAATTTTTGATTTCACTCACACAAATCTTGAAGGCGGTGATTGGTTTTCGGGGTCCCGTACTTGGCTAGGCTCCCAAAAAGTCCCACACATGTGGTATCTCCGTACTCAGGAGAAGCAGCAGAATGTATTTTGGGGTGCAATTCCACATATAACCATGGCATGTGTGAGAAATATATCATTTAGTGACAACGTTTTGTAATTTTTTTTTTTTTTGGTCAATATTCAATCACTTGGGGCAAAAAAATGTAATATTCCATGGACTTAACATGCCTCTCAGCAAATAGCTTGGGGTGTCTTCTTTACAAAATGGGGTCATTTGGGGGGGTTGTGTGCCATCTTGGCATTTTATGGCCTTCAAAACTATGATAGGTAGTGAGGAGTGAAATCAAAAATGTATGCCCTTAGAAATCTTGAAGATGGTGATTGGTTTTCGGGGCCCCGTACGTGGCTAGGCTCCAAAAAGTCCCACACATGTGGTATCCCCGTACTCAGGAGAAGCAGCAGAATGTATTTTGGGGTGCAATTCCACATATAACCATGGCATGTGTGAGAAATATATCATTTAGTGACAACTTTGTGCAAAAAAAAATCAGTTTATCATATTCCCGCAACTTGTGTCAAAATATAAAATATTCCATGGACTCGACATCCCTCTCAGAAAATAGCTTGGGGTGTCTACTTTCCAAAATGGGGTCATTTGGGGGGTTTTTGTGCTATTTTGGCATTTTATGGCCTTCGAAACTGTGATAGGTAGTGAGGAGTGAAATCAAAAATTTACACCCTTAGAAAGCCTGAAGGCGGTAATTGTTTTTTGGGGTCCCGTACGCGGCTAGGCTCCCAAAAAGTCTCACACATGTGGTATCCCCGTACTCAGGAGAAGCAGCAGAATGTATTTTGGGGTGTAATTCCACATATGGGGGGAGTATGTTTTGCGCGTGGGTGTAAGCGTTACTGGCACTAACTAGCTACCTAGCGGCACCAGCGACACTAATACAGCGATCAGAAAAACGATCGCTTAGTGATGCTGGCAATAGGGGGGTGAAAGGGTTAACTCTAGGGGCAATCAGGGGTTAAAACCTTTATTAGAAAATGTATGGGGGTACCTAACGCTATAAAAACCTGGCGGGCGAACCTCAAAAAATAACTAGCTACCTAGCGGCACCAGCGACACTAATACAGCGATCAGAAAAAAACGATCGCTTAGTGACGCTGGCAATAGGGGGTGAAAGGCCGGGTACACACGGACAAACATGTATGGTGAAAGCGGTCCGTCGGACCGTTTTCACCATACATGTCTGCCAGAGGGCTTCTGTACGATGGTTGTACACACCATCGTACAGAAGTCCGCGCGTAAACAATACGCGGGGCGTGTCCGCGGTGTCGCCGCGTCGATGACGCGGTGTCGCCGCGACAATGACGCGGCGACGTGGGCGGCCCGCCTTTAAAATGCTTCCACGCATGCGTCAAAGTCATTTGACGCATGCGAGGGACGGCGGGCGCCTGGACATGTACGGTAGGTCTGTACTGACGACCCTACATGTCCGAGCGGGCTGAATTCCAGCGGGCTGTTTTAAAACAAGTCCAGGAATATTTGTCTGCTGGGAAAAGGCCCGGCGGGCAAATGTTTGCTGGAATTCGGCCCGCTCGCGCCCACACACGACCAAACATGTCTGCTGAAACTGGCCTGCGGGCCAGTTTCAGCAGACATGTTTGCTCGTGAGTATGGGGCCAAAGGGTTAACTCTAGGGGCAATCAGGGGTTAAAAACCTTTATTAGAAAATGTATGGGGGTACCTAACGCTATAAAAACCTGGCGGGCGAACCCTTAAAAAATAACTAGCTACCTAGCGGCACCAGCGACACTAATACAGCGATCAGAAAAACGATCGCTTAGTGACGCTGGCAATAGGGGGTGAAAGGGTTAACTCTAGGGGCAATCAGGGGTTAAAACCTTTATTAGAAAATGTATGGGGGTACCTAACGCTATAAAAACCTGGCGGGCGAACCTCAAAAAATAACTAGCTACCTAGCGGCACCAGCGACACTAATACAGCGATCAGAAAAATGATCGCTTAGTGACGCTGGCAATAGGGGGTGAAAGGGTTAACTCTAGGGGCAATCAGGGGTTAAAACCTTTATTAGAAAATGTATGGGGGTACCTAACGCTATAAAAACCTGGCGGGCGAACCTCAAAAAATAACTAGCTACCTAGCGGCACCAGCGACACTAATACAGCGATCAGAAAAACGATCGCTTAGTGACGCTGGCAATAGGGGGTGAAAGGGTTAACTAGGGGGTGATCAAGGGGTTAAAAGTGTTAGGTCCAGGGTAGCCCCCTACCCCCCCCCCCAATAAAGGTTTTAACCCCTTGATCACCCCCTAGTTAACCCTTTCACCCCCCTTTTGCCAGCGTCACTAAGCGATCGTTTTTCTGATCGCTGTATTAGTGTCGCTCGTGCCACTAGGTAGCTAGTTTTTTTTTTGAGGTTCGCCGCCATGTTTTTATAGCGTTAGGTACCCCCATAAATGTTCTAACGCTATAAAAACATGGCGGCGAACCTCAAAAAAAAACTAGCTACCTAGTGGCACGAGCGACACTAATACAGCGATCAGAAAAACGATCGCTTAGTGACGCTGGCAAAAGGGGGGTGAAAGGGTTAACTAGGGGGTGATCAAGGGGTTAAAAGTGTTAGGTCCAGGGTAGCCCCCTACCCCCCCCCCAAATAAAGGTTTTAACCCCTTCATCACCCCCTAGTTAACCCTTTCACCCCCCTTTTGCCAGCGTCACTAAGCGATCGTTTTTCTGATCGCTGTATTAGTGTCGCTCGTGCCACTAGGTAGCTAGTTTTTTGTGAGGTTCGCCGCCATGTTTTTATAGCGTTAGGTACCCCCATAAATTTTCTAACGCTATAAAAACATGGCGGCGAACCTAAAAAAAAAACTAGCTACCTAGTGGCACGAACGACACTAATACAGCGATCAGAAAAACGATCGCTTAGTGACGCTGGCAAAAGGGGGGTGAAAGGGTTAACTAGGGGGTGATCAAGGGGTTAAAAGTGTTAGGTCCAGGGTAGCCCCCTACCCCCCCCCCTCCAATAAAGGTTTTAACCCCTTGATCACCCCCTAGTTAACCCTTTCACCCCCCCTTTTGCCAGCGTCACTAAGCGATCATTTTTCTGATCGCTGTATTGGTGTCGCTCGTGCCACTAGGTAGCTAGTTTTTTTTTTAGGTTCGCCGCCATGTTTTTATAGCGTTAGGTACCCCCATAAATTTTCTAACGCTATAAAAACATGGCGGCGAACCTCAAAAAAAAAAACTAGCTACCTAGTGGCACGAGCGACACTAATACAGCGATCAGAAAAACGATCGCTTAGTGACGCTGGCAAAAGGGGGGTGAAAGGGTTAACTAGGGGGTGATCAAGGGGTTAAAAGTGTTAGGTCCAGGGTAGCCCCCTACCCCCCCCCAATAAAGGTTTTAACCCCTTGATCACCCCCTAGTTAACCCTTTCACCCCCCTTTTGCCAGCGTCACTAAGCAATCGTTTTTCTGATCGCTGTATTGGTGTCGCCCGTGCCACTAGGTAGCTAGTTTTTTTTTGAGGTTCGCCGCCATGTTTTTATAGCGTTAGGTACCCCCATAAATGTTCTAACGCTATAAAAACATGGCGGCGAACCTCAAAAAAAACTAGCTACCTAGTGGCACGAGCGACACTAATACAGCGATCAGAAAAATGATCGCTTAGTGACGCTGGCAAAAGGGGGGTGAAAGGGTTAACTAGGGGGTGATCAAGGGGTTAAAACCTTTATTGGGGGGGGTAGGGGGCTATCCTGGACCTAACACTAACTGCCTGACACTAACTGCCTGTCACACTGACACTAAATGCAGTGATCAGTAAATGATCACTGCTATTTAGTGACAGTGTGACAGGGGGGGCTGGGGGGGTGACTGGGGGGGGGGGGATTGTATGCCTATGTGTACAGGTGTCAGTGTAGTGCTTGTGTACTCACTGTGTGATGTCTCCGCTCCTCCGCCGGACGAATATACCGGCGGGAGGAGCGGTGACATCACTTCCTCCTCTGCCTGTGTTTACAATGCAGGCGGAGGAGGGCGGGGGAGGAAGCGCATTGGCTGGGGAGCGATCCGGAGGGGGAGGACAAAAACAAACCGCCGCCCCCTCATCCCGGATCGCTCGTGAAGATTACCGACCCGCGGCATGTACCGGGGGGGTCCCGATCGGACCCCCCAAACCCCCGTCAAGCAGGGCACGTACAGGTACGTTGATGTGCCTGTCCGTGCCATTCTGCTGACGTAAATGTACATGAGCGGGTCGGGAACTGGTTAAATAACATCAACTCCATTATTTATTCAAAATTAATTCATCAAAAAGTCAAAAGAAACAAACATATTATTGTTCATATATAAAGATAGGGATGAAAAAAAAATAATCTATTGTACAGGCCCAGTATAAGGGTCAAAAAATAATTATAGCGGTCAGATGAATAGCAACTCATTTCTCCCCTATACGTGTATCCTGTGTTGTTACTCATATATACATAATTATGCAAATGATAATGGCTGCTATATTTATGCAAAAAAGGTGGCGACCAAAATGGCAAGATATAAAATCTGTCATGTTACCCCTGTCAGTGATTAATAAGGCGAGAATGCTTCCAATTGTTGAATACCATACATTTACGTCATATATCCATAAGGGTTTAAACAAAAGTATTATAATATACTTTGTTCTTCATCTTGCAGAGGTTCCTGACCAAATTTGGCGACAGCAGGGAAAAAAAAAAATTGTCCGCTCCCTATTGCGGGAGTTACGCAAGGTGCATGGCCGCACACATGACCACATGGCCATCTTAAAAAAGTCGTCTGACCTAAAGAGGCGCCACATGGGCCAGGTCAGACAGATCCGAGATGAATTTCATCCAGGTAAGTTATTGGTGACAGTTATGTAAGGTCATATGTAATTAACCTTAGGGCAGATGTTGTTAACCCAGACGCCATGTTGTGGTAACATATATAACCACCCAAGGTATTCATAGTACTGTTGAAAAAAGACATGGGACAGCAGACAGGAACACTTATTAACTATAATTAAACTAAATAAACAAGACACACGATTATTGGACTAATACTGGCCGAGGCTGCTTTATTATTGGATTTCAGACATATATTTTAAATAAATACTTTAATAACTTAAAAAACAGCCTAGTCACTACGGCTCAGGCTGTACCTAAATATATTCCAACTTTAAAATGTATCCAACAACAACTAAACTAAACAGATTTGTCCCCCTTTGTATAATTTTATTTTATTTTATTTTTTAAAACAAAGGTGACCAACTGACCATCCCACATAATTAAAGAAAGGAAGAGGTACAGCGCGAATTCTAGTGTATAGAAATTCTGATGTGATACCAGAAAATTCCTGACGTCACACAAATAAGTGAAGGTGAAACAAAATCGTAAGGTCAATTGCTATGCATCACTGAAACTAAACAATTGACTATAAATAAAAATGCACGTGAAAAGCAAAAATAACTTGTAAATGAAAACAATATATGAATGTGTATAAAATCTGTGAATGAATGAGATTGTGCAAGCAAAAAAGACTACAGGTGAGGTATTAGTCCATATGCTCCCAGATATCTTAAAGAAAACTTCTTTAGAAGAATGAACTTCACAGCGAATGTCTTCAGAAAAAAGGATAGTACAGGGCTGACACAACCTTCCACCAAGGCACACCTGAGTGACAAAACAATGCCCTTACCAGATGTGGAGACCACAACGGTGGTCAGACTGGACCCGGGTATATTTAGAGTCACCCAAATGACTGTATGTAGCACACTGGATCTGCTTCAAGCTATTTCCCATCAGTCAGAACGGATGAATGGCGACACCTCAGACACCTAAAATTGACACATTATGCCAATGCCAATAGAGCAGGTAAGTACTTAGCAAACAGATTCAAGGCAGCACGTGTTAGGACGAGGATAGGGTACTTAAATCACCCCTCTACTTCGCACAAAATTACCAACCCACAAGAGATAGTCAACCAATTTGCTGAATACTACAGCTCACTATACAATCTCCGGGATGACCCCAACACCCTCCAACCGACGGCGGAAAAAATTCACAGCTTCTTACCCAAACTCCACCTCCCGTCTTTATCCCGAGAACAATTGGAGGAAGTGAATAAACCAATAACGGCCCAAGAAGTGGAAAAAACCATACACTCCTTACCAAACGGAAAATCCCCTGGCCCTGATGGCTTTTCCAACGAATACTTCAAAATTTTTTGCCAGGTACTCTCACCCCACATGTCCTCAGTATTCACTAAAGCCACCGAAGTTGCATCTCTCCCACATGAAATGCTGACAGCACACATAGTCACGTTGCCAAAACCAGGTAAAGACCCTAACACACCCTCTAATTTCCGCCCCATATCTCTCCTTAACTCAGACACCAAAATTTATGCAAAACTACTTGCTAGGAGGCTTACGAATATTATACCATCCCTTATAAAACGCGACCAGTTGGGCTTTGTGAAGGGGAGACAGACCTCGGACGCTACCAGGAGAATCATAAATATAATCCATCATGCTGAACGTACTCGAACGCCTTCTCTGCTGCTCTCCATAGACGCAGAGAAGGCGTTCGACAGGGTCCACTGGACCTATATGGAAATGGTGCTGCAGAAATTCGGTTTCCAAGGACCGATGCTAAAGGCTATTTTATCCCTCTATTCCTGTCCGACTGCCCAGGTATACTCTGCTGGTTTCCTGTCCTCACCCTTTAACATCACTAATGGGACCAGACAGGGCTGTCCCCTCTCACCAACCATCTTTAATCTGGTAATCGAACCACTAGCTCAGGCAATCCGCACAAACCCTTCGATCTTGGGCTTTCCATTGGGCCAGGACATGCACACCATCAACCTGTTTGCGGATGACGTAATTCTGCTTCTGACCAACCCGCTAAAGTCCCTGATAGAAGCACACGCCACACTCACGTCCTTTGGAGAAATTTCGTACTATAAGGTTAATTTCACGAAATCACTAATTTTAGACCTAGGAGTGCAACCCCGCGTAAAAAAACACCTACAAGATAAACTGCCCTACACTTGGTGTAAAGGCAGCATCACCTACCTGGGCATACTACTGACTAGCAAAACAGCCGCTCTAGCTAAAGCTAACATGATTCCATTGGTGGCCAAATTGGAAGCCCAACTCAGGGATATATCTAAAAAAGAAATTACATGGCTGGGTAAGATTAACGCATACAAGATGCTAATTTTACCGCAAATCCTATATGTGTTCCGCAACCTGCCTATACATATACCTCACCATTACCTGCACTGTCTCACAAAACTCTGTTGGACATATGTCTGGAACGGGAAGAAAGCTAGGTGCTCTAGAAAAAATCTGACTCTGCACAAGAGGGCTGGGGGAGCGGGGTTGGCAGACATATTCGACTACCTCTGGGCAACACGCCTGGATCAGATTAAACACTGGTTCCAACAAACTGACACCCCTCACTGGGTTGATATAGAGACGCTACTGTCCCCTACCAATGACCTTGTCCTACTCCTCCTAGGAGATGGATGGGATCCTTGGAACTTAACAGCCTTGACACCCCCACTACGAGCCTCACTGCAAGCATGGAGGTTCTTGCTGGGACAATCCCACGACGACCTACAGACCATAAACTATAAACTTCCCCTGACCATGTTAGAAGCCAAGATCCCAATGCTGGACGTTAAGGACCTAACTGACAAAGGTGTCTCATGTATCACAGATCTATATGATGGCCAAACACCCAAAACTGCGGAACAACTTGTGCGGCAATTTCGCCTCCCAGACACTAAAATTTTCAAGTGCCTCAGGATTACACATTTCCTGAAACATCATACCCACCCGTCCGTGACTGTTCCAAGCAAAATTTGGCATTACCTCTCCACAGTAAATAACAACACCAAGGGCATATCCTTCTTTTATAACTCGTTGCATGACAGAATGAAATTTATTAAAACAACTGCAATGCAAAAATGGGAGGTTGATCTGGGTGTTACATTTTCGGAGTCACAATGGCGGCAAGCCTTCACAGAGGTATACAGGTCCTCCCACTGTGTTAAACACTGGGAACTAATGATTAAAATGGCTAACAGATGGCACTACACTCCCTTCCGTCTGGCCACATACTTCCCGGGACAATCCCCAACCTGCTGGAGGGGGTGTGGGCAAGTAGGGAACCTCTTGCATATGTTCTGGCAATGCCCTAGCATAAGAAGCTTATGGAATAGAGTTTTCCAACTGATATCTTCCCTCACAGGGATTCTAACACACCCTGATCCTGCTATGGCACTATTGCACCTCAAAATGGACACCTTCCCACACATAGTCCGACCAATCGTAACACATATTCTCCTTGAGACACGCCTGCTGGTACTATGCAACTGGAAATCTGACAAAGCCCTTAATATATCTGAAGTCGTTACTGCAGTCCATAGAAACTATACCTTTGAACGTCTAATAGCTATAAACTCATTAAAATGTAGGGCATTTGACAACTGTTGGTCTATATGGCCTAAACTTGTATGATGTATGTATTTTTAAGCCTACATGTTCTACTACTGCTGAAAATCGTACTGTACTTCCACATCGATTATTGTGTATATCTATTTTCTTGTATCCCCTGTTACTTATGATAAAAAAGAAAAATTTTCAATAAAAACCTATTGATTTAAAAAAAAGAACGGATGAATGGCTCAGATGCAAAAAGAAAAGAAAAAGGGCCCATAGTGCAACTTTGCAAAACAATTTAATGATCAAAGTAAAATATTGCACTTACAGATAGGTGGAGAATCATAAGCCCAATAAGGTGCACAAAGTGCGGTTTCAAAAGCTGGATCTCGGCGTCCTCTATGGCTTCCGCTTCCTGGGTCAGTTCAGGTTAGCGTGAAAAACATCAGAGTGCAGGCCACGCCTATGCATTTCGTCATACGTGACGTCGTCTGGGACTGGCTCATCCCACATAATTAGCAGCCGCGACAAAAAGAAAAGAAAAAGGGGGGGGGGTTGGGGAACACCACAGTCCCGTCTACTGAGGCGACTGAGAGCAAGGCTGACGGAACCCTACTTATATACCCCTAACTAACACTGGATTTTTCCAGAACCAACTGGTACCAGGCCCACAGGCCTAAAAAGTGCAGGAAAAGCACGTGTAGGCCGCGTGATCACCTCGTGCTCACCAAAAAAACAAGTTTTCCAGCTAACTAGGCCACGTGAGGACCATCTTACACCTAAAGAGCCCTATTATGTTCCCAAAAGGGGAACTTGAAACCGTCACTACTAATTTTATTATGTCCTGCCGCTTTCCCATGAGAAAAGGGGGAATTAAAACCTTCTCCCCCTTTTCTATCATTATTCCATCAAGTTAAACCATGGAATTAAAGTGGTGGTGTGGTGGGTTAAAGGGGAAGGGGTGGTATTTTATAACTCAATTACCACTAAATTCCTGTGGTAGGCGTGGGGTTATCATAGTAATCCCGTGTAATCCATCAGGCCCTTTTTTTAACATGAGATTGTCTGTCTGAATAATACAAAGGAAACACAAACAGCCCATTTTACCATGGTGGCAGCCCAGCTCACACTCAGTCCCCTGTAGTGCCAGCAAGACCCTTTAATATAACATTATCCCATTGGTTAACTGTCTATATAAATAAATTTGTATTCATATACAATACAGCACAGTACACAGAATTTGCATACGTTATTAGAAATCATTTTTACATATATGAACATTGTGTTATTATAGGAGCTCCTCTACCATCTGTGCGCCCCAAGCGCACAAGGCGACAGGCCGCAGAGGAGGAGGAGGATGAAGAGGAGGAGCAGGAGGAGGATGCAGAGGAGGAGAGGGATGAGGAGCAGCCAGGGCCCTCCCAGTCACCACCCCCAGCTCCTGTTGAGGAGCAAGAGGAGGAGCTGCAACCCCCCCCCCCAAACTCCTGGTGGTGAATCGGGTGATGGAGAAGAGGAGCAGGAGGATGAGACGGTTCCTGTGAGCCTCAGTCAGGAGGGTAAATATGTGCACAAAGATTAATAACATTTCAACAATAAGATGTAGATCTAAAAATGGACAGCATTTAAAGCGCACCCGTCAGATTTCAGAACAATAATATGGTATTTATGATAGAAGTATATATGCTAGACAGTGACACATAACAATTGTATAGACATGATAATGATTGTTTAATAAGCAACATAAATATTTTATTTATTTGGTAACGGTCTTTGAAATCCTAATTTTTTTTCTTATATCCTAACAGTTTTAAAAAAGATGGAGGAAAAACAAAGACTCCTCCAGAGGAACAATGAGAAAATCCGCTCAAATCGCCGGAAAATGCAAATCCTAGACCTCCAAAATCAACAGCTGGAGCAACAGCAGAGCAAGATTTTTGACGAGATGGCTGAGCTTCAGAAGCTCATGCATAATTACATTTAATTTTTTTTTCTTTTAATAAAAAATGTTATTCTTTTAAAATGTTTCCTTTCTTATTGAGATTGTTAGGTTTTTCAACACATCTAACTTCACATCTAACACATCAACATCAACATCAACATCAACACATCTAACTTCATAATAACCAAAAACATTTTATACTATTATTTTATTTAACACAAACCTAAGACAAACTAAAATACACGGACACAGACACGACTAACACAAACTAAACTGTTGAAAAATGAATATAACAAAAGCAACAATATATATATAGATATAGAGAGAGAGAGAGCGAGAAAGAGAGAGAGTGCAGATTTGCTCTTGCAGACAGGCTAATGGTTGCAGTATAAAGGCCGCAAACCAGGGTTTAACATAACGTTCAGTGTTTTAGTCACACTTGCTGTTACGATCCGGTCTGGTAGCTTGTAGCGGAGGCTGTTGGTGGATCCGCTGTGCCAGAGAGGTCATGAAGCATTACTCAGCATGAAGGCAGCAGCAGTAGTATTAAAATATAATGTAATTATCACACAGGCAACATTTACAAGCAGTAGTGGTAATAGTACTAGATAGCATCTAAACACTTGGGCAAGACTTTACAGCAGCAGTATTGGTAATAGTAGTATATAGTGGCAAATAACTTGTGACATAGGTGTCTGAGCAGCAGCAGTAGTAGTAATAGTAGACAATATAGTGTCAAATCACTTGGGAAAGAGGTGCCATGAACAGCAGCAGAAGCAGCAGTGGTAATAGTAGTATATAGTGGCAAATAACTTGTGTCCTGACATAGGTGTCGTGAGCAGCAGCAGTAGTAGTAATAGTAGACAATATAGTGTTTTACCACTCGGGAAAGAGGTGCCATGAACAGCAGCAGCAGCAGTGGTAATAGTAGTATATAGTGGCAAATAACTCGTGACATAGGTGTCGTGACTGAGCAGCAGCAGTAGTAGTAATAGTAGACAATATAGTGTCAAATCACTAGGGAAAGAGGTGCCATGAACAGCAGCAGCAGTGGTAATAGTAGTATATAGTGGCAAATAACTTGTGTCGTGACATAGGTGTCGTGAGCAGCAGCAGTAGTAGTAATAGTAGACAATATAGTGTTTTATCACTCGGGAAAGAGGTGCCATGAACAGCAGCAGCAGCAGCAGTGGTAATAGTAGTATATAGTGGCAAATAACTTGTGACATAGGTGTCGTGACTGAGCAGCAGCAGTAGTAGTAGTAGACAATATAGTGTCAAATCACTCGGGAAAGAGGTGCCATGATGAACAGCAGCAGTGGTAATAGTAGTATAGAGTGGCAAATAACTTGTGACATAGGTGTCATGAGCAGCAGCAGTAGTAGTAATATTAGACAATATAGTGTCAAATCACTCGGGCAAGAGGTGCAATGATGAACAGCAGCAGCAGCAGTGGTAATAGTAGTATAGAGTGGCAAATAACTTGTGACATAGGTGTCGTGACTGAGCAGCAGTAGTAGTAGACAATATAGTGTCAAATCACTTGGGCAAGAGGTACCATGATGAACAGTAGCAGCAGCAGTGGTAATAGTAGTATAGAGTGGCAAATAACTTGTGACATAGGTGTCGTGAGCAGCAGCAGTAGTAGTGATATTAGACAATATAGTGTCAAATCACTCGGGCAAGAGGTGCCATGATGAACAGCAGCAGCAGCAGTGGTAATAGTAGTATAGAGTGGCAAATAACTTGTGACATAGGTGTCGTGACTGAGCAGCAGCAGTAGTAGTAGTAGACAATATAGTGTCAAATCACTCGGGCAAGAGGTACCATGATGAACAGTAGCAGCAGCAGTGGTAATAGTAGGATAGAGTGGCAAATAACTTGTGACATAGGTGTCGTGAGCAGCAGCAGTAGTAGTAATAGTATACAATATAGTGTCAAAACGCTCGGGCAAGAGGTGCCATCAGCAGCAGCAGTAGTAATAGAAAGTGGCAAATCTCTCGGACAAAAGGTGACAGCAGCAGTATGAGTAATATATCGGTACATAATCACTCAGCCTTTTGGCATTAGCAGTAGGAGCCCATATGGTGGCAAAATTACAAAAGCTTGAAGTTGCAGTAGCATGGTGATTAAATTTGAAAAGCAGAATGACACAGGCCTCAAGTAGCTGTAACCTGACTATACCATAGTGCCTCATAATTTAAAAGTTTGATTAACGTTATTTCTATGCTATACGTGACTTTTTAAATTCATGATGAGCAATTACTTTTCAATGTGGGCAGCCATGGGGAAGAGCACAGCCCGCTGTGACTCCTCATGGCTGCCCGGGTCCATGATGTCCGACTCTTCATGCTGGAGGCGCTGCTGCTCGCGCTCAGAGATGCCCAACCCCCGGACTATCGGTGCCCCCAACACCGGCTCTCCCTCCTGACCAGGCCCTGACTCCAGGACGTCACCAGTAACCTCCTCATCATCATCATCCTCCTCCTGGGCCTGGTCTTGGTGGAGCAGTGTTGCCTCCTCCTGCTCCACCAAGGCACTCTCCCCAGCTTCGAGCAGGCGATCTAGTGCCCTGTCCAGCAGGAACACTATAGGGAGCACGTCATTGAGGCCGACATGCTCCCTGCTGACCATCTTAGTCGCCTGCTCGAAAGGGGCCAACACATGGCAGACCTGGTGTATCTGCCCCCACTCCGCACTGGTGATGTACAGGAGTGTTTGTGATGGCCCGGCAGTGCCTTGCTCCAGCAGGTATTCCTTCACTGCCCTTCGCTGCTCCCACAACCTCTCCAGCATGTGGAGGGTGGAGTTCCACCGCGTCACACTGTCCACAATCAGCCTGTGAAGGGGCAGGCTGTTGTCCCGCTGCAACTTGGACAGGGACGCGGTAGCGGTTGGAGAGCGCCTGAAGTGGCTGGCAATCCTACGCACCCATAGCACAATGTCACTCAACCCGGGATAGGTGCGCAGGAACTTCTGCACCACAAGGTTGAGGACATGTGCCAGACAGGGCACGTGGGTCAGACTGCCAGCCTGGAGGGCGGAGAGTAGGTTGCTGCCATTGTCACAGACAACCATACCTGCCTGGAGCCTTCGGGGTGTCAGCCACTTCTGGACCTGAGCCTGAAGTGCGGTCAGTACTTCTTGTCCAGTGTGTCTCCAGTCCCCTAAACTAACAAGCTGGAGCACGGCCTGACAGCGCACGTGCCCCACACTTGAGTAGAATACGGGGGCGCTTGCTGGGAGGCTCAGCAGCTGCAGAGACAGTGGCTTGACGGAGACCAGCAGTTCTCCCCTGGACACCCCGGGGCGGCACCACAAAATCTGATGCCGCCGATCCCTCCCCAGCGCCTCGGAGGGAAACCCAATGGGCCATGAAGCTGATGTACCGGCCCTGCCCATGCCTGCTGGTTCAGCCATCCATTGTGAGATGCACCCTGTCGCTGACAGCGTGATCCAGCGACAGGGTTACATTCTGCACAATGTGCTGGTGTAGGGCATGGACACCAGTCCTGGCAAAGAAATGGCGGCTGGGGACACGCCATTGGGGTTGGGCCTGCTCCAACATCTGCCTGAAGGGGTTGCAGTCAACAATGTTGAAGGGAAGCAGATGTTGGGCAATAACCCTTGCCAGGAGCCCATTGAGGGAACGCACACGTCGGTCTCCAGGGGGGAAGGGAGTGGTGCGTTCGAAGGCGTCGGAAAGCGACGCCTGGCGCCGGACGGCAGTGCAGGACACAAACGAGGAGGGTGCTGTGGAAGTAGAGGTCTGGCTGCCGGTACCAGTACCTCTACTAGAGGGAGCGGTGGGGCATGACCTGCTGGGAACAGATGAAGCTGTGGCAGGGGCTGCTGTACCCTGCTCACTTGTGGTGGTGGCGCTGCTACCACCACCACGCTTCATCTGGTCATACTCCCTGTAACGGAATGACCCGGGACATCCAGAGACTTTGTGAGGATGGGGGATACTCCTGTGTCAGCGTCACTGATAACTCTTGGGTCTGAGTCCACCCTGTGCCTTTTGGGCATGGGGTGGCAAGGGAATCATAATTCATGTATTACATGAGATAGGACATCAATAATAATTCATATTGCAGGATCTTGAGAGATTGCAAGATGTGGGTCCAACCAGTCAATAGTGACTCATTTCTAGTGACATGCTAATTGCATCAGGGCTTGGAAGACATTCCATTGTCCTTGTGTAAAGGTGTTGTAACGGACAGGTGTTAATCCCAGGTCTGCTCCCAGAACTCTAATTATGCATGCTAAAAACTGTTTATGTGTGGAATGTACTTGCGGAGACGGAGTGGGTGAAGGTGTTTTGTTGTTATGCGGTTGATTAAGGAATGTTTAGTAATTAGCCTTAGTGTATGACTAGGGGGGGGTGGAGATCTCATTGTTGCTTTAATGCCTGGTACTGTATAAAAAGCTGAGAAGAAACCATTAAAGTATCATTACATTTGGAACAAGCACAGAGCTGTGTCTCGTCTTGATTCTGGGCAAATGAAATGGGAACGGGTCCTGTTGGTTGGAGTGTCGATAAGCTGTCGTGACTGGGATGGAAGGTCGTAAACGGTGGTGACCGTTACAGTGGTGGCAGCAGTGGGATAATTCCATCCCTTAAAGGACGGCTACAAGGAGACAGGACGATGGAGACGCTGTATGAACGGCTGAAGCTCTCTTCCCTCAAGGACTTACTGGAGAGCCGGGGCAGATCGGCCAGCAACCGTAAGAGAAGGGACATTATCGCACAACTTGTCGAAATGGATAGAGCGGAGAGGCCCAGCGTAACAAACAGGACACCCGATGAAGAGTTTTGGGACCGGGCTGTTAGACGTGGACTGGCACAGTATGGACCTAATCCTCCACCGGAGATCATAGACCGGGTTATAGCGGCTGTGGATGCCACTTGGCTAGAGCAAAGAGGTGCTGCAGCAGCAGAAGTCACAGCAGCACCAACTGAAGAGAGGGGAGAGGTACAGATGCCAGTCACCATGAAAGTGGAGTTCCAGGGAGCCGGGGAAATTGGCCCCTCTCCCCAGCAACAAGCTGTGGTGGTAAAGCATTTACCCCCAGCTGAATCCCTGCCAGCAGGGCAGGATGCGACTGGCTGCGGCACACAACTGCAGCTGGAGCTGACATCGGGGGATGGGACTGTGGTCTCCCCTCAAAGCGACCCAGCAGAAGGGCTGGCAACGGAGCAGAGTGTCACAAGTCTCTGCTCTCAACTAGCAGGAGAGGGAGTTCCTGTGGGAGTGGATGGGACTGTGGTCTCCACTCAAAGCGACCCAGCAGAAGAGCTGGCAACAGAGCAGAGTGTCACAAGTCTCTGCTCTCAACTAGCAGGAGAGGGAGTTCCTGTGGGAGTGGATGGGGCTGTGGTCTCCACTCAAAGCGACCCAGCAGAAGAGCTGGCAACAGAGCAGAGTGCCACAAGCCTCTGCTCTCAACTAGCAGGAGAGGGAGTTCCTGGACCAGTGGATGGGACTTCAGTCTCCACTGGTATACCACAGGGATGGGGGCCAGTTGGCCCAGATCCCCAACCACATGATGGACTGAGCCCAGTCACCCTGTCTTCTCTCCAGCGGCTGAAAGGACTCCAGGGAGAAGGGCCAGTCCAGGCCTCTCCCCAGCGGCAGGCAGGTTCTCTGAGAGAGACAGAGGTTGGCGGGGTGAGTAAGGCTCTGTTTGGAGCAATTTATTTGGGGTACGGATACCAGCATTGGAGGACTGGATCTACTGACTGACTTCGGAGTCAACCCGTTCGGGGTCTCCTCCTGTGTCAGTCTCCCACCGAAAGGGGAGAGATGTAACGGAATGACCCGGGACATCCATAGACTTTGTGAGGATGGGGGATACTCCTGTGTCAGCGTCACTGATAACTCTTGGGTCTGAGTCCACCCTGTGCCTTTTGGGCATGGGGTGGCAAGGGAATTATAATTCATGTATTACATGAGATAGGACATCAATAATAATTCATATTGCAGGATCTTGAGAGATTGCAAGATGTGGGTCCAACCAGTCAATAGTGACTCATTTCTAGTGACATGCTAATTGCATCAGGGCTTGGAAGACATTCCATTGTCCTTGTGTAAAGGTGTTGTAACGGACAGGTGTTAATCCCAGGTCTGCTCCCAGAACTCTAATTATGCATACTAAATACTGCTTACGTGTGATAACACTGTCTAGAGCCTATTAAAGCTCAGAGGTGTCAAGCTGTGTGTGGAGACGGAGTGGGTGAAGGTGTTTTGTTGTTATGCGGATGATTAAGGAATGTTTAGTAATTAGCCTTAGTGTATGATTAGGGGGGTGGAGATCTCATTGTTGCTTTAATGCCTGGTACTGTATAAAAAGCTGAGAAGAAACCATTAAAGTATCATTACATTTGGAACAAGCACAGAGCTGTGTCTCGTCTTGATTCTGGGCAAATGAAATGGGAACGGGTCCTGTCGGTTGGAGTGTAGATAAGCTGTCGTGACAGGGATGGAAGGTCGTAAATGGTGGTGACCGTTACACTCCCGCCAGTGGTTAATTCTCAGGTGCTGGTTGAGAGCTGTGGTACCCACCCGAGCCAAGCACTTCCCTCTCTTCACCCTGGCACGACAGATCTGGCAGATGGCTACAGTATGGTTATCTGCTACCAGGGTGAAGTAGGCCCAGACAGGTGACTTCAGCGCCGCCCTCCTGTCAGATGGGGTGACGCTGACTTGCACCTGCTGGGACTCGGTGCGCACAGGTGGAGCTGCCTGCTGCTGCTGACACCTCCTGCTGCCATCACCAGTGGAAACCCTGACACTGGTCACCCTGGTGACCTGGCGCACCGTTTCCCCAGGGTGCCTACCTTCCTCGTCATCACTGCTGCTGTGAACCGACAAGGCACTGGCAGGTGGCACCCATGTTGTGTCACCATCGTCTTCGCCCCCAGATATGTCAGACCCAGGGCTGGAATGTGGTGGTCTGAGGGAAACAGCTGACATGGAGCCGCTAGTCGGCTCCGCTGTCCCCTCACCGACGCCTGGGTCTGACTAGGTGCAGTTGTTTCCTGCACAAAAACACCAGCACCACTTGGAAGGGATGTCTCTGGGATACTGACAGCAGGTACCCAATCCTCCTCCTCCATCAGGCTGGGTTCACACTACGGTTTTCCCGTCCGTCAGCCGCATACGATTTATATGAAAAAACGTATGTGGCTGAAACGGACGGGAACGTATGGCACCGCACATATGTGCGTTTTCCATTAACATTAATGTTAAAGGAAAACGTATGCGGTTGCCATACTGTTTTAAAAACGACCGCAAAACCGTGGTTGAACACGGTTTTGCGTACGTTTAAAAAACGTTTTGCCAGCAAATCGTACGCACCCGGATGCATCCGAGTGCATACGATTTGCAATGCATTGTCTATCTCTACGTTTTCCCGTCCGGGCCCGTACGTTTTCAATACTGAAATCGTATGCGGCTGACGGACGGGAAAACCGTAGTGTGAACCCAGCCTCATCCCTTCAAAAAGGTCCTGACCATCAGGACAGAACTGGATGTCTGCCTGATGCAGGGCCTCCCCCAAGATATCCCTCTCACTGTCACTGTCAAACAGTAAGAGGCTGGACTCTTGGGGGCTGGGGGTGGGTACTAAAGGCACCGGTGTACTGGTGGTGCTACTGGGAGTCGGGACTGACGACTCAGTGGCACTGCTGTGCCCCATATACTCCACCACTACTGGAGCCTGAGAAGGCAATATCGGGCGGCTGCCCGAGGGAAAAAAATTGCGGATGAGGCGGACTCCCCTTCCACCTGATCCTCTACCACTAGTAGGGGCGCGAGAGGTACCCCGTGCTGGCAGCGACCCAGCACTGGGAGTAACTCCCCTACCCCTGCTGCCACGGCCATGTATGCTGCTCATACTTGCTGATGTGGGGGGGGTAAACTTTATTGGGGGGGGAAATGTGAGGAAGGAGTGTTTGTTTTTTTTAGCAAGACAGGCACGCAGACAAAGACGCAGACAAAGACGTAGACAGCTACTAAACTATAATAAAACTAGTACACCTAAATTATTATTATTATTTTTTTTTTTACACTGACTGACAAGGACAAAGACGAGGACTACAAAAATAAAAATAAAATATGCACTAAACAAACACTAACTACTTACACAAAGTTATATGACTATAAACTAAAGCTAAATTTTTTTTTTTTTTTTTTACACAAAACACAGACACTAAACACACACTAAACTAAGCTACCTTAAAGAAATGTACACTTACACAATGTACACTTACACTAACTACAAAGCAATCTATCTAACACTAAGCTACACTAACCTGGACAAAACAACACAAATCTGAGCTTTTAAAAAAGCTGTTGGGTCTTTTGCTTTGAAAAAAGCAGTTTAGAATCAGGAAAATCTGAACTGAAATCAGTATAGCAAGGAAGCACAATGCTGATGCTGTAAGATCACACAGAAACACTCCACTCTCTCTAGCCACCTTGTGAATCTGCACTGAAATACTGCTGGGAGTGATCTTATATAATGGTCATGCAGGCAGGTTCCTATTGGTTGCTATGGAGGTTGCTAACCTCTGACAACTGTGGTAGGAGAACTCTGATTGGCTCTGATGCAAAAGAAGGGCGGAGAAAATAATCGCGCAATATTCCTTTTGCCGAATATTCGCATTGCGAATATTCGGCAATATAAATTGATCGCTTCAGCTACTCGGCCCAGGGTCTCTAATCATACCAGCAATGCTTTTAGACGTCAATGGAGATCACTAGGATGTGATCTATTTTAAAAATAAAATTGAAAAAATACGAATATTCGGAATAGCGAATATTGGCCGCGAAATTCGAGTTATTCGCGAATACTCGAATATGCAATATTCGAGCCGAATATTCGCAATGCGAATATTCGTGAGCAACACTACGACACACACAACTTTATTTTCTCTTCAATTAATTTTTTTATTATAATTTTACTTTTAAACAGATTACAGTCATAGAATCAGGAAATAGTAAAAAGGTAGAAATGCGATTGGTCAGGAAAATTACTTGTCTGGAATGTGGAGGCGGAGTCGTGCAATACAATACACAACGTGTTACATTATTATAACAAAGTATTGTAGAAAAGATCACACCATAGAAAATGGGGGAAAGGAGAAAATAAACCCGGATATTAAGGGGAAATTTGTGTACGAGGAACACCTTAACAATCACCACCATTTTATTCTCCAGGGCCTCTGCTATCACATAATATATGTTTGGGGGTTTTATCTAATCTTCAGGCCTAAAATAATGCAAAAAACATCTCTGATGGTGAAAGGGTTAATGTGAGCTAGATGGGATCACTCTGCTGTGCTCACACATTAGAGCTCCCCCTAGCTGCAGCCTGGTAATAACATTGCTAGGAGGTCTATTCATTTATCTGCTCCATACTTCCCATCTTTATATAAATGTCTCCTGACATTTAGGGGTCTATTCATAAAATATGTGCATAGCAATTCCCCCGGGGAAAGTCCATGTACATTCCTTCTGTGTGAATGGGGGAAGGATGAATGTTATTAGGATATTTGCTGTGCTGCTCGAATGGTTTCCATTCATTTACAATAGAAATGATTGCATTTGGCCACTAGATGGAGACAATTTCTATGGTACTTAGCGCCATCTAATGGCCAAATGTGGTATTTTCTGTTTTACGTCAATGGTCAGTATTAAAACCACAGGGCCAGATTTTTGCCACTAGATGGAGCCGATGATCCAATATTTCATGATTGGAGGAACGCATGTCACATTCATTCTACAATTTGTTTTATAATAGATCCCTAAATGTCTGTGAAATCTTCCACCACAAAATGTACTCAGCCAATGAGAGGGAATGACTCCATTTTTATTTGTCTCCTCCTATCAATGGCCAACACGGTACAACACTTCATCCATGTCTTTGGTGATCTCTGATCTCCTTATGAACTGTTTCTTACATGATGAAGATCAGCCATGGAGTATATCTGAGGTGTATATCAGGGTGTGCTTCTTCCCCACATGTCCAGCAACATTCATATACAAGACATTTCCCGCACTCACTAATACACCTCAAGGGTTGTGTGGGATCCCTGATGTACAGGAAGGCAGGACTACAGTAAGGAACATTTCCCTCACTCAGGACAGGAATACGGCTTCTCCCCCGTGCAGTGGCAGCTGGTGCTCAAAATTTTTGGGGGGCGCAAACAAAACGAAAAAAGCTAGCTGCTACCATAACAATGGTATTTAGCGTCGTGATGTCACTTCTGCTTTTCGTCTGTAAGATGAAACCAGGAAGTAACAGCTATAGCAATGCTCCCAGCGCCCATAGTGGATCCAGGGACACACAGGAAGCTCATCTGCGCTTTGCAAGGCGGGTAAAAAGCCCGCAAATGAAGCGCCATGTCTGCAATCTCATGATTGCATTGACGTGGCGTTTCCTAGGGCACTGGTGTCCGGCGCCTAAGTTGACTTTCTTAAAGGACATTTTTTTTTGCCTACAGGAGGGGGGGTGGCGCCCCGGGTGTCCCCTATGGACAGGCTGCCACTGCCCCCGTGTGAGATCTCTGATGTGTGGAAAGATTGGCCTTCTGTGAAAAACATTTCCCGCACTCAGAACAGGAAAAAGGCTTCTCCCCCGTGTGTGCTCTCTGATGTTTGGAAAGATAGGACTGATCTGAAAAACATTTCCCGCACTCAGAACAGGAAAAAGGCTTCTCCCCCGTGTGAGATCTCTGATGTTTGGAAAGACTGGACTTATCTAAAAAACATTTCCCGCACTCAGAACAGGAAAAAGGCTTCTCCCCTGTGTGTGCTCTCTGATGTTTGGAAAGATAGGACTTATCTGAAAAACATTTCCCGCACTCAGAACAGGAAAAAGGCTTCTCCCCCGTGTGTGATCTCTGATGTGTGGAAAGACTGGCCTTCTGTGAAAAACATTTCCCGCACTCAGGACAGGAAAAAGGCTTCTCCCCCGTGTGAGATCTCTGATGTGTGGAAAGCTTGGACTTCTCTGAAAAACATTTCCCGCACACAGAACAGGAAAAAGGCTTCTCCCCCGTGTGTAATCTCTGATGTATGGAAAGACTGGACTTCTCTGAAAAACATTTCCCGCACTCAGAACAGGAAAAAGGCTTCTCCCCCGTGTGAGATCTCTGATGTTTGGAAAGATCGGACTTCTGTGAAAAACATTTCCCGCACTCAGGACAGGAATACGGCTTTTCCCCCGTGTGAGATCTCTTATGTGTGGAAAGATTGGATTTCTGTAAAAAACATTTGCCACACTCAGAACAGGAATACGGCTTTTCCCCCGTGTGTAATCTCTGATGCGTGGAAAGATAAGAATTCCGTAAAAAACATTTCCCGCACTCAGAACAGGAAAAAGGCTTCTCCCCCGTGTGTGATCTCTGATGTCTGGAAAGCTTGGACTTAATTGAAAAACATTTCCCGCACTCAGGACATGGAAACCTCTTATGTGTTGGAAAGACAGCACCATCCCGCACAGTCTGAAGTTCCTCAGGATAAGAGGAATACGATGGTCCGGCACCGTCCCGCACAGTCTGAGGTTCCTCAGGATAAGAGGAATACGATAGTCCGGCACCGTCCCGCACAGTCTGAGGTTCCTCAGGATAAGAGGAATACGATCGTCCGGCACCGTCCCGCACAGTCTGAGGTTCCTCGGTATAAGAGAAATACGATGGTCCATCTACACTGTGTGGTGCCGGATGGACATTTGAGGTAGTCGGGTTTTCTCCTGGACTATACTGTGTGATGTCCTCATCTTCTACTTTACAGTCTGGAGACAAAGTGAGACAATCCTCTGAGGTTTTCCTCATCTCCCGTCCATCTACTAAAATAGAAATACAAAGATTATTACTAGACATGAGCTGATTGGTTCCTCTAAACCAGGACTCCGCCCACATCAGGCAGCTTTGTTTCTGAGGATCTTACAATTCCCCCTCAAGGTAACTAGTAAATGGCTCCTCTGATCTCCTACCAGATCATTTCTTTATTCATGGACCTTAGTCAGAGAGTGAGGAAACAACGAGAACTGTCTTTTATAGGAGTGACAGTGATGAGGGGATTATAGGATGAGGGTCAGGAGTATGTAATGTACAACATAGACAGTATATAGTACAGGGGTCAGGAGTATGTAATGTACAACATAGAGTATATAGTGCAGGGGTCAGGAGTATGTAATGAACATGTAGCACCCTGGTGTTTAGGAAGGGTGGCTAATAAATTGAGTTTCCCAGGTGGTAGTTATCCTTGCTTATTGTTAGGAGATCTACTGATTTCTCTCTAACTTTGGATGGCTGCACCTTTTCTCTTCTGTCACTAGATAGACAAGGGTGTAGCAAGGTCGGATTATGAATGAATGGGGTGCCTCAGCCAATTTGCAGGGGTTTCTTTGGTCCCTTGGCCTGCTGGGAGAGCCTACTTGGGTGGAGTCAGGTGATCGAGGTTCTATGCCACCTGGACAGCTGTCTGGGTGGACGTGTGTTATGTCGCCCGGGTTCTTAGGCCGGAAGCCTGAGGCCTTCCAGGAGCAAGAGAAGCAGCGCAGGGTTGGGAGTGCAGAATTGGATTCCAACCGAGAGTAAAGGTTCAGACGAACGGGGAACCAGTTGTGGTCGGAGGTGGAGGGGAAGCTGTCGCCACTAAGGGACCATCCACCTTGTTACCGGAGACTACAGTTAGTAAGCTGGAGCCAGTACCAGAGCAATCTTCTCACCAGCCTGGGACAGTGAAGAAGTGGGAAAGCTTCAGCAGGTGCCAAGCCAGGGGCCCAGCAGGATAGCGGGGGTGACGCTTGAGGAGCATCAGTAAGTGCCAAACCAGGGGCCCATCAGGATAGCGGGGGTGACGCTTGAGGAATATACAGCAGGTTAGCTGTAGAAGAGCTCAGCAGATTTAGTGGCAACTGAAACTGGAAGACCAGTGAGTAGGGAGGAGCCTAACACCTCCCGGTTCGGTTCGCGGCAGAACAAGCGAATGGACCGAAAGTTTGTGCGAACATTCGAACACCGTTAAAGTTTATGGGGCCTGAACGTGAAAAATCAAAAGTGCCCGCAGACTCTATATACTCTGAGCAGCAGTATAGAGGCGGTCCCCGGGTTACAAACAAGACAGGGACTGGAGGTTTGTTCTTAAGTTGAATCTGTTTGTAATTTGGAACTGGTACATTTTGTAAGTGTAGCTCCAGCCAAAAAAATCGAATTTTAAGCTTTTTGGAAAACATAGGGAAGGGTTATCACCCCTGTAACATTTGTTTTGCTGTCTGTACCCCATGTTCAGAAGATTTCACCTCACTTTCTGTCACAATGACAATTGGATTTAGAAAATTTGGGGTTATTAGGGAAGCAAGGATTGGTGATAAAGCATCAGTGGAGAGGAGACACCTTTTTCCCATATCAACTCTTACAGGAGAGAATTTCCCTTCCTAGGGGTAGATTTCCTCTCACTTCCTGTTGTCTCCTTCTGTTTGTAAGTAGGAGTCGTTTGTAAGTCGGATGTTTGAAAGTAGGGGATCGCCTGTATATACTATACGGCCTGCCCTATATACTCTGCAGAAAATTGGGCCTTAGCTGTTGGTGGTACCAGAACACAGTAAGTCCTCACCGTTACTCTTGGTGGGTGCAGGAACGGGCCCTGCTGTGAAATATTAGATAAAAAAATGTAATTAACAGGGGCGTGTAAACAGGGGCAGAAAAATTGGGCCTTAGGCAGTGGTGGTAGTGCCCTGAAACAAAAATATTCTTAGAAGCTATCAACATGAACATTGAGGAGGAATAGGATAGTCACTCAGCATAATAGGATAGTCACTCAGCATAGGCAGTCTTCAAGGGATCCCACATCCATAGAAAAATCAATTGGTTACATCAGCATCGGGTGCTTGGTAGCTGGTGATCCAAGACTGATTCATTTTTATGAAGGTGAGCCGATCAACAGAGTCTGTGGACAGGCGCACTCTGTGATCGGTTACAACGCCTCCAGCAGCACTGAATGTGCGTTGGATGCAGGACAGACCAGTAGCTCAATTGCATATTGTGCAAGCTCTGGCTCAGCTGCGATTCCCCTGTTTTTAAACGAATTAGACAACGTTGTCTTCTTTTTTAATTGTGTAAACCAATCCATCTATCGGTCACCCCTTTTTGATTAACTATTGCTGTGTGTTTTTCTATGATTAAAGTTCATTGTACCATCCATAGTGGTCTGTTTTGGTCTACTTTGAGAGAACTTTATTTTCTCACTTTTTTGCAAAAAAATTCTAGACCATCAGAACTGCATTGACATAGTATTCTATGTGAATGAGACTTGGATAGATGCACTGAACTATATGTAGATTTATATATACTACCTCTTTGTAAGGTATTTATAATCGGTTGATCCACGCATTACTCCATATTTTTCGCTCTGTCCAACAAGGCCAAGACATTGCCTTCCACATGCTGGTAGAGAGCCGGAATGGCCTTCCGTGAAAAGAAATGGCGTTTGGGAACATGCCACTGAGGTACCGCACATTCCACAAATTCACAAAAGGGGGCAGAGTCTACCAGCTGAAAAGGCAGCAGTTGCAGTGCTAGCAATTTAGCCAAGCTAGCATTCAGACGCTGAGCATGTGGATGGCTGGGACCAAATTTCTTTCTACGATTAAGCAACAGGGGTAGGGAAATTTGCCTGCTACAATCAGATGTTGGTTTACCGCTAGAAGATTTCCCGCAAGTACTTGGCACACCTAATTCTACACCTTCATTCCTCTGAGTGCAGGTTTCTGAGAGGACTGAAGGTATAGTGGGGTTGGAGATTCCAGCTGATGAGGAGCAAGGAGAGGTCCGCCTTCTTCTTTCATGTGGGTCTTTTAGGTACGCTTGCCAACAGGGAGGTCGTCATATGTCTGGTCAAGCATGTGGTGCCCAAGCGGTTGCTGTTTTGGCCACGCTTGATACGCTTCAGACATATGTTGCAAACAGAGCAACGGTGCGATCTGTTGCACATGTGTGAAAAAAGGCCCACACCAAAGAACTTTTCAAAATACGTGGGGAGTCAGCAGCGGGGAGTCAGTGACCTCATCATCCCCTCCCTCCTCCTCACTGGAGCAAACTTGGCAGTATGCTGCAGCTGGGGGAACATGACTGCCAGTTTCTTGTCCTTCTTGGGCATCCCCTCTCCCTAGGCTCACGTTACTCCCTTCCTCAACCTGGGTCCCATCATCTGAGCCTTCAAAACGCTGCGCAGCCTCCAGCAGCATGTACCCGACACTGTGGTCGAACAGTTCGGGGGACTCCTCCGTGCATGATGGTGGGGCTAGGGAAGGATTGACTGATGACATGGAGCCAATGGAATAGGCCGCTGTGGCAGCTGCATTGGCAGGCAAACTACTCTGAGCCTGGGTGACAGAGGATGAGGACGGCTTTGTTATCCACTCCACCAACTCTTCTGCATGTTATGGCTCAACGCCGAAAAAAAAGGAGATAGGCTTGGCTAGACTGGATGCAGTGGATATATATATGTAGGAGACTGTGTATATATATATATATATATATATATATATATATATATATATAATTTAATGGACTGCAGCTCACTGAATCACCTGCCTGCCTGAAAGTATATTAGAAAAAGTACACCAGGAACGGCCTGCAGTCAGATCTAGCTACACTGGATGCAGTGTATATATATATATATATATATATATTTATTTATTTATTTATATTAAGTACACTGCAGCTAACTGAATCACCTGCCTGCTCAATCTAAATTACACTGTCTTCATCCACGCCAACAACACACTACACAGGGCCGACGTGCAGACGGCCTTATATAGTGTGGGGCATGGACTTAGTCCCCCTGAGCCATGATTGGCCAAAGGCACCCTGCCTTTGGCCAAATATGGCTCTCTTAGCTGATGGCGCTGGGATTGGCCAAAGTATGAAGGTCATAGTGCACGCTTTGGCCAATCATCATACAGCAATGCACTGCGATCTCGCAGTGCATTATGGGGCGTGACGCGGCGCTCGAATATGGCGCGAACGCCCCATAATGTTTGTTTTTCGATGAACGGGCGAACAGCAAATGTTCGAGTGGAACTCATGTTCGAACCGAACATAAAGCTCATCCCTACTAGTGAGAGACCGGGAGCTCAGGGAGAGAATATCTACAGTGAGAGACTGTGTGAGAAGAAGAGAACTATTCTGTGTTACCAAGAGTTATGTAGAACTACCGTTAGTGACTGTAACAAGATTTGTTACCATAGGAGACAGCGGTCCTACCTATACAGAAGTGGTGTCCGGCTGGAGGCCTTCCACTGTATAGCAGTCTACCTATAGAAGTCTCGGAGTCTGCCAATTGTCATTGCATCTACTCAAATGTGTCCTGGCCCTAAACCGGCTCTCCAACCATTCTTGTTGAGAGACAATAAAGAGTATGTAATGTACAACATAGAGTATATAGTGCAGGGGTCAGGAGTATGTAATGTACAACATAGAGTATATAGTGCAGGGGTCAGGAGTATGTAATGTACAACAGAGTATATAGTGCAGGGGCCAGGACTCATGATATTGGTATTCAGTAATCAGTGGTGAGTGAAATGTTTACTGGAGACAAGTTGCAGAGATCCCACACCGCTGCCTTCCATCTCCTGAGACTGCACTCAGTGACTTGGGTCTGAGACTATACAGACATATCCCTCCACCCGGCACAGCCAGCAAATAACAGAGCAAGTAACCCCGGGAGAATTGTTCTGTCAGAGATCTCACTAGACCCGGGCATGGGGCAGAAGACCCAAGGTACATACCCCAGGTGTCTAGGTCAAGCAAACCCTATGGTGAAAAATCAACATTTTGCTGCCAGCTGAACCCAAGAATCTCCATAAATCCAGTCTAGAGACAAAAATTGTGTCTGCAGCACAGAGAAGGAAGATTATCCAAGAGAAATACAGGAATACAGGACGGGGAACACAGCTCAGGAAAGTGACCAGGGGATTACAGGCTGATATCACCCAGTCCCTGCCCTACTCTGGACCAATCAGTGAGCAGTATGGGTGGAGGAATGGATTTAGTGTTAATGACCCACCTGTGCTGATCTCTGTAAATGTCCCCATTATTCCATCCTCCTCCATAGACTGCTGATCATCCCTCACATACGTCTCTTCTTCTGATTTCACCTCAAATTCTATATCAATTGGATCTCCACTCTAAACCAAGAGAATGAGAGAGAAAATCATCTGTAAGATATAAACTTACATACAAAATCCACACATCATCTCTACCAGTCCATGTTCTAGATGCTCCGCCCCACTGACCTTGTAACAGTGAGGGATGGTGTGACCTTCCTGTGTGGAATCTCGGGAATACAGAGGACGGGGACATCTCTCTGGTGGGTTTCTGTAGCTGGATGACTCCACCATGGTGTCCTGGTACAGATCTTTGTGTTCTTTTAGAGACTCTGACTCCTCCATCACCCCATCCTCATCATCCTCCCCTTTTATCTCTTCTTTAACCTCAACTTTACAATCTCTCAGGTCTCCACTCTGAATATAGAATAAAAATGACATCAATGGTAACAATGCAGATCATGTACAGATCCTAATGATACTATCAGTGATTGTTCCTCATCTACCTGATGATGGTGGGGAATGGTGTGACCTTCCTGTGTGGAATTATAACGGGAATACAGAGGACGGGGAGATCTCTCTGGTGGGTTGCTGGTATTAGGTGGCTCCATCGTATCCTTGTGTCCTTTTGAAAACTCCTCCATCACTCCATACTCCTCATCCTCCTCTTTATACTCTTCTTTAACATCAATATTATCATCCCAGAGGTTTCCACTCTGAATATATAATAAAACATTCATTATAATAAACATGTTTGTGTATAAATCATAACCACCAATAATTGTTCCTCATCTACCTGATGATGGTGGGGGATGGTGTGTTCTTCCTCCATCACCCCATCCTCATCATCCTCCTCCTTTATCTCTTCTTTAACCTCAACTTTAGGATCTCTCAGGTTTCCACTCTGAATATAGAATAAAAATGACATCAATGGTAACAATGCAGATAATGTACAGATCCTAATGATACTATCAGTGATTGTTCCTCATCTACCTGATGATGGTGTGGGATGGTGTGACCTTCCTGTGTGGAATCCCGGGAATACAGAGGACGGGGACATCTCTCTGGTGGGTTCCCATTACTGGATCCATCTGTAGGAAACACACACACTGACTGAATACATTGTTTCTATGTGTTTATCAGATGATGGGGGATCTAGGTGGAGCCTCCGTACTGCTCTCTCCTTTACAATAAAGTCTCCTCTTACCCGGTGATGTGAGGGGCGGCTGATTGTCCATCATGACGTCCTTGTAGAGATCCTTGTGTCCTTCTAAATACTCCTACATGGGGAAATAGACAGTGACATCACCTGATACTTACAAAGATAAAGTCATCATCCAGACACATCCCTTGTGTTGAACCTTCACAGACATCAGGAATAGTTATTTCCTCCTCCATAAAGATTATAAAATCAAAAACAAGTATCATAAGTCCACCTCTAACTAAAACTCAACCCGTATTATCGTATAATCTGTTAGTATAAACTGAAATGAAGAGAATGTTCCGGCCTTGTAAGTGGGGGAATGTTCTGACCCTGAAGGGGTTAATCTAGGTTACCACACTATATATGTGTGTATCATCATCTGCTGGAGATAAAAGACGTCACAGTGACTATGGAGGAAGAGGACGGACATGACGGGGTTACTGGATGTAAATGGAAAATAAGATCTTATTACCTCCTCTGCTGCATCTTCCAGTGATGTCTCCTCTCTATTTCATCCCGACTCACCTCTCACCCGGAACTTCCTGTCTGTCCCTGACATCACTTCCTGTCTTTCATAGAGACTTCTCTCTATGGTAGAAATGAGATCACCATCTTGTGGAGATCAGAGGAACTGCAGCCCACAGAAACGTCTCATAGGTGTCCTTTTATGAAAGCGTGGTAAAATACCGCTATTCAGTTCTCAGGCATTCTCAGGGGAGATTGCTCTCCTCTGAGTGCCTGTTTATGAAGCTTTGTAGATCGATTCTCATGTTGAGATGAGGAGCGATCTACAAAACGGCTGGAAACTCCTGAGAACTGCTTCTCTCACTGTAATCTCGTGTGATGTAACGGGATTACAGTATGAGGAAGTGAAAAATACAGAAAAAGCTGAACACGAATCAGCACACATTTCTAATCGGATAATGTATTATCTGTCTTTTTTAAGGTCGCAATTTAACCTCTGTTTTACATTTGTCCGGAGATGTTTTATGATGTCTTAGCCTCTATACGAATCCTTTGGTTGAATAGTTTTAGTTCTGAGTTGAACTTTTGATGGGATGATGTTTTAAGAGGTCTTCGGGTTCAACTTTGGTACAGTTTTGATCCCGATTGGGGTACCGTTGTTGTTTCCTGGAGTCCTAGATCTGTGTATAGCATCTCCTTGCCCACTTTTGATATCAAGATGGTTATACTTTTTTATTTTTTTGGTTTAAATTGTGACTTGTCATTTTTTTCCACTGGTCAGCTTATATGAGATTGCATCGAGTCTATTTTTTTTTTTGTCTCATTGTTGATACTCTTGTATGTTTGTGTATGTTTTGAAATTAATAAAATCTGTCTTGTTCCAGCAGTAAGCGCTGACTCATGTGTGGCTTATTGGGGCGATTCCTCCTCGTGGAATATTGGGTGATGTTCTTTAGGGAAGAAGGGAATGTTTGACGGGGATATCATTCTAATACCGTCACATAATCCATTAAGTGGCCACTGCTGTAATGTGCTTTTTAAAACATATGCAGAATCATACCTCATGTCTCTGTGTGTATATATAACTGTATACTGTATTCTATTCCCCTCATGTGACTCCCTGCTCGGACCTGCCTCTCTCTCCTCTCATCTCTCCTGATGTCCGTTCTCAGCCCCGCCCATCGTCTTTAGCTAAAGTAACAGATCACAAGAGAGGCGGGCGGGGCTGACATCAGAAGAGACTTTGAGACAAGGGATGTGAGAGGACAGAGGAAGAGAGAGGCGGGCCGGACCATGGAGTCACATGATCCCATGTACAGTTACTACACACAGAGCTACGAGGTATGAATCTACATATATTTTAAAAAAGCACACACAGCGGTGGCCTTACAACGCGCATTTATTAAAAAAAAAAACATTTTAAAAGACCTGCTTGAAGCGATCTCCCAGGAGGGGCGGGGCAAGTCGGGATGACGTCACCCGACATCGATTATTGGGGTCACATGCATCGATGCCGCATCGGGGGCCCCGAATCGCGATGCATCGATTATATTCAACACCCCTAATATATACACATAGAAATAAACACACACACACACACACACATATATATATGCTATATGATGATGTATACATATACATACACTATAAATTCCTAACCTGCTCATTTTGGGGTGTGTATTGGTGGGAAGATGGGATCTGACTGTATAGCTCAGTGATGGCGAACCTCGGCACCCCAGATGTTTTGGAACTACATTTCCAATGATGTTCAACTACACTGCAGAGTGCAAGAGCATCATGGGAAATTTAGTTCCAAAACATCTGGAGTGCCGAGGTTCGTCATCACTGGTATAGCTGCTTGTGTGTGAAGCATGGAAGTCAAAAGACTTCCTTCTTCCTCCACAATACTCAGCCAGCTTCGGCTTCTCTCTCTGATTCTCCACCTCTGAGATGGTGAATCAGAAAGTGAGAATTCTGTCACAGATCGCCAGTGAGGTGCTGAGATCGCACCTTCATAAACTGCTTTCCGTTTCTGTGACAGTCAGTTACAGATTCTCACTGTGCTGAGATAATCGGTGGAGAGAACATGATCTCCGCTGATTACCTCAGCTTCATAAACTGTGTATGACCTGAGATCAGCGGTGAGAATCGGGATTGCCGCTGATCTCACTTTCATAAAAGGACACCATAGTCTGAACACGGCCTTGTGCTGTGTGTGTATGTACTGTACAGAGGCGGCTCTCTAATTAGGCAAGTTAGGTGGTCACCTACAGGGGTCTTGTGGCCACCAAATTTGTGTACCATATGTGTGGGAGAAAATGTCCCCTGGTTGTTTCCCCGGGCTGGACTGGCTGTAGGAAATTCCGGGGCCGAATGTCCTAACAAGAACTGCCTTCACCCAAGCTCCCCTTTCACTCACTGCCCTGCCCACCACACACTCTGCCAATCAGATGTTACATCACAATAGGGCTCTGCAGCCCTGTATCCAATGAGGGTGCTGCTAACATCTCCCTTCTCACCCACCGTGTGTGTCTGGCACTCTGTACTGTGTATGCAGCGAGTGCTCAGAGGGGAATGAAGATTCCGGGAGAAGATCAGAGATGATAGGGGTGGTATATGTGTGTATTATCATCTGCTGGAGATAAAAGACGTCACAGTGACTATGGAGGAAGAGGACGGACATGACGGGAGTTACTGGGTGTAAATAGAAGATAAGATCTTATTACCTCCTCTGCTGCCGATTCCAAAGATGTCTCCTCACTACTTCCTCCCGACTCACCTCTCACCCGGAACTTCCTGTCTTCCACAGAGACTTCCTGTCTCTATGGTAGAAGTGAAATCACCACCTTGTGAAGCGCAGAGGACCTGCAGCCCCGAGAAACGACTCGTAGTGTGACCACGGCCTTGTGCTGTGTGTGTATGTATTGTATATCCTTATAGATGGGTCATCTCCACTCCTACCAAGGGGGAGAGAAATATATTACTGCCTTGTCCAGCCTTTCTTAGCCAGGGTTCCTCCAAAGGGTTCTAGGGGTTCCTTGGGCAATGGACAATTTCTGTCTCTCTGTAACAACTGACATCAATGATCTGTAAGGAGGGCAGTCTTCCCACTGATGATATATAGGAGGGTCCTTCTCCCATTGGTCACCAATATAAGGGACCACTACACTGACCACTGATATAAGGAGAAATTCCATCCAAAGCATGAGATTGGTCAGAGACTAATTGGTAACATTCTGGGCATTGCCAGACTAGATTTTGGTGACAGAGTGAAGGGGGATGCTCCTCATACTATATGTAACCCTCATCTACATCATGGACATCTTCTTCAGCTTCTTAGTAAATAGGATAGAAATCATCACAATCTTATATGTAGCGCCCTGCTCCTGTTAAGTAGGCGCTATTTTGTAAATTTAGTTATCTGAGCTGTAGTTGGCTCAGAATATTATGGCAAATTGTGGGTTTCTGTTCGAGTTCTGCTGTGTTGCACATCTTCCACTTGACTATGGGTGTAGCTGTCACCAGGAGTCAAGGTCCAGTCTTGGGGCCTGCTCGCCCGAGGCTCCACAACTGAGAGTAGGCCCAGGAGTTTTTGGGGCCTACTGGTCCAGGGGTTGTCCTGTGCTGTCTTGCCTGCGGGAAGAAGCGGAACAATTGGGGGCTCAATTGGAGGACGCATCCTGGCCAATTTACCTCACTGTGCTGCCGGCCTGGCTGAAAAATCCTGGCACCGTGGACTGTGTGCTTTCTTTGGAGCTTTGCAGAGTGTGCGTGTGTGTGGATACATGATCTTGTGGCAGAGGACTGTGTGACGACTCGACACTCATCAAGTCTGTGGCAGAGACTTTGAACGAGCTTTGCACCGGCTGCTAGGTCAGTGAGAGAGGCCTATCTGGTAGTTGCTAAATCCAGTGTGAAACCGATTTGTCCTATGGATCTAAGACTGTACCCGTGATCCACAAGCAAGGTACCTGAATCTCCCCTATCGCTCCACCCCTCTGATGAACCTTGTTTAATAAAACCCTTGAAGAAAAAGAAATTAAGTGTTGGTGCGGACATTTGTGAATAACTCTTCAAGAGGGACCCCTGGGACGAGTGTGGTGAACAGTAAGGTAACGGCAGGCCAAAATCTAAACCAGCAGCTCCTTCGGGGGAAGTGCTACATATAGAAGAGGTTGGGGGTCCTGAGTAGTCATAGAAAGGCCCAGCACCCCAATAGTAGAGGAAGAGGTGGTCTGGTGACATGGAGAAGAAGACTCCGGTCAGTCTCTGGATCTCCATCATTGGAAACATGGTGAGACAACAAATACAGCGGGATGGTGGAGATGTTGGTGTCGGTGTGGAAATGGACAGAACACGGGATGATGACACTGAAAGAACAATACGGCTTCATTCTACGATATGTCAAGGAGAGAACCGTACAGGAGAGACTTTTCTCTCTAATTAATGTCAGAAGACCCTGACCTCTGTATATGATATACTCCTGACCTCTGTATATGATATACTCCTGACCCCTGTATATGATATACTCCTGACCCCTGTATATGATATACTCCTGACCTCTGTATATGATATACTCCTGACCCCTGTATATGATATACTTCTGACCCCTGTATATGATATACTCCTGACCCCTGTATATGATATACTTCTGACCCCTGTATATGATATACTCCTGACCCCTGTATATGATATACTCCTGACCTCTGTATATGATATACTCCTGATCACTGTATATGATATACTCCTGACCCCTGTATATGATATACTGCTGACCCCTGTATATGATATACTCCTGACCCCTGTATATGATATACTCCTGACCCCTGTATATGATATACTCCTGACCCCTGTATATGATATACTCCTGATCACTGTATATGATATACTCCTGACCCCTGTATATGATATACTCCTGACCACTGCACTCTAGGCCCATTATTCAGGGTTACCTTTTAACCACTTCCCACCCGGCCTATAGCAAAATGACGGCCGGGAAGTGGTTCAGTTATCCTGACTGCCAAGTATATGATGTCCAGCAGGATAAGCCGCGATCGCCTGCCATACGGGGCACACAGCCCGGTGATCTCTGTTGTGGTGTGTGAGTCTGACACGCCGCAACACCGATCTCGATAAAGAGCCTCTAATGAAGGCTCTTTACCACATGATCAGCTGTGTCCAATCACGGCTGATCACAGCGTCAACAGAAAGAGCCGTTTATTGACTTTTCCTCACTCGCATCTGACAGACGAGAGTAGAGGAGAGCCAATCGCCTGCTCTCCCGACAGGGGGGTCTGTGCTGATTGTTTATCAGTGCAGCCCCCCACCCAGGACCACCAAGGATGCCTACCAGGTATGCTATCCTGGACCACCAGGGATATGCCAATCAGTGCCACTCATATATACCCTTCAGTGCCCATCAGTGTTGCCTATCAGTGCCCATTGTCAGTGCCCACCAGTGCCATCTCATCAGTGAAGGAGAAAACGTACTCATTTACAAAATTTTATTACAGAAACAAAGAATTTTTTTTTTGTTATTATTAATTCATTACGTTCCATTCGTTTAGATGCAGCATTTGTTATTTCGGGTAATTCGTAACTTCGGATAAATTCGTATTCATTATGTTCACTAACAGCTAAATTACGAGGAACACCTTAACAATCACCACCATTTTATTCTCCAGGGCCTCTGCTATCAGATAATATATGTTTGGGGGTTTTATCTAATCTTCAGGCCCAAAATAATGCAAAAACATCTGACAGTGAAAGGGTTAATGTGAGCTAGATGGGATCACTCTGCTGTGCTCACACATTAGAGCTCCCCTAGCTGCAGCCTGGTAATAACATTGCTAGGAGGTCTATTCATTTATCTGCTCCATACTTCCCATCTTTATATAAACGTCTCCTGACATTTAGGGGTCTATTCATAAAATATGTGCATAGCAATTCCCCCGGGGAAAGTCCATGTACATTCCTTCTGTGTGAATGGGGGAAAGATGAATGTTATTAGGATATTTGCTGTGCTGGTCGAACGGTTTCCATTCATTTAAAATGGAAATGATTGCATTTGGCCACTAGATGGAGATCATTTCTATGGTACTTAGCGCCATCTAATGGCCAAATGTGGTGTAACGGAACCCCAAATGGGACAGGAGTTAAAGCCGTTTAAGATATTCCATTCCGAACCCAAGACAGCTATCGAAACTCCACAATCCGGCAAACACGACCCATACGGATTCTCCCAGAAACGAGAGACAGTTCTGTTTGAGGTTCAAAACGAATAGACTCTTTAATGAGAAAATCAGACTCTTATATACAGTTAGTAACCAAAAATGAACAATGACTCAACTCCACCCACAACACGACACAATGAGCCCAATACACATCTTTTTAGTAGACATTCTGGCACCAGCTCTTTGTCTAATTAGCATGAGCTAATTAACTACAGCTGATAAGTCAGACATCTGACCTTTAGACTGTCTGTTTAACTCACAATACACATGTATCATCAATAGAACTTCACACAATACAGGGTCAATTAGCACAACACAATGACAGGTTCTTCAGGGCCATCCTAGATTCATTTACATGACAACAGACGACATTAACACCTAACGGTCTGTGTTCCCACATTGAATGAGTCACTCTTTCAATTAACCTGTTGAGTTCAGAATCAACAACCTGTAAATAGTTCTTACAGATATCCTGGAATATATTGTGGATTACAGACCCATGTTAAAGCAATCCAAGATATGTCCATTATTTCCTGGCTCATACTTTGCAAGAGCTTCTGGATTCCACGGGCCCTCCCGTTACATGTGGTATTTTTAGGTGTACAATTGATTTTTCATATATGTGATTGATTCATACATATTTATGTTTTCTATACATTTTTAATGAATGGTCAACGAGGTCCTAATAAAGATAGAATTTGTCCCCGAAGATAAAGATATACATAGTGTTATATTCTTAATATCTAAAATTTGATTTGGTTATAAAATATTATTGAGAATATGAATTCCTATAAATGGTATGGATGTTGGGCTTTGAGTTAATAATCTCCTGATGTGACATTTGAACCCAGTTATCAATTTCTAGAAGCTGTGAAGACATATTTATTCATTTTGTAAATATCTTATGTTTTAAAAAAAAAAAAAAAGGTATTTCATATGACTGATGTTCTGTTTGAAAGTTGCATTCGAAGGCAGACGAATCCCTTCCCCCATTTCCTGTGTCTGTAAGTAATTAGGAAATAGACCACTTCCTATGGTAAGCCTCATATTCCTCCT
Source organism: Rana temporaria (assembly GCF_905171775.1). Lineage (NCBI taxonomy): Eukaryota > Metazoa > Chordata > Amphibia > Anura > Ranidae > Rana > Rana temporaria. The sequence continues at coordinate 64,358 of NW_024404436.1, read as the reverse complement.
CGTCATCCCCTCCATTCTGGGGAGTGATGTAGGAGGAGCGCTTTACTTTTCGGCTGGAAAGTCAAAGAAAGGATCTTGAAGTTTATAAAAAGCTTGGGTGGAAAGCTTCTCCCTCTCTTCTACCCTTCCCCCATCTTCAGAAGCACACAGACAATTTTCTCCAGCAAACACAGGGCTAATCGGCCATCTTTAAAGCACATGTTCTCGAAGAACTTTCTTTTATGTATTGAACTTTTATTTGAAGCTATGAATGTACTGTAACTGTACTTATTATCTGTAATGGTCAGGGGTTAACGGCGTTTACGATATTCCATTCCACCAACCCACGACAGCTTATCGACACTCCACAATCCGGCAGACAGGACCCATTGGATTTCCCCCAGAATTACGAGACACACACAGCTCTGTTCTCTGGTTCCAAACGGATAGATACTTTAATGGGAAAATCAGGCTCTTTATATACAGTCAGTAACAATGACTCAACTACACCCACAACATCATACAATGGGTACTAACGAGCCCCCCTCAATACACATCTTTTAAGATGGACACCTGCTTATACAATACACATTCCTTTAGTCAGACATTCTGACTCCAATTCTAATTACCTACAGCTGGCAAGTCAGACATCTGACCTTTTAGACTGTGCTAATTCACAACACACATTATCATCAATAGAAATTCACACAAAACAGTGTTAATTAGCATCACACAATGAAAAGGTCTTTAGAAGCCAGACTGTCTACCAAGCTCCAATCCACATCACCACAGTAGCAGACTTAATTAGCACAATAGACAATAGAATGCAATCACAGCAAGCTTTTATCGTACACTACAGCCAGGTAGCTGAAGGTGATGACGTCTTTCAATTAACCTGTTGAGTTCAGAATCAACAACCAGTAATAGTTCAAGATATTCTGAATATATTGTGGATTATCATTACTGTCCCATCTCATGTAATCCGAGATATCAGTTCTCAGTCATCCTATGCCCCTAGTGGACATAGGATGTCCCTAGACACAAGAGTCATTGGTGAGGCTGAAACAGAAGTACCCCACACCCTTCAAGAGCCTCTGGGTCCCACGGGCCCTACCGTTACATTATCCTTTATAGTGTGTATATTAAAACACAGTTTTTATTCACGTTAATTCACGAATTTGTCTCACGATTCGTCATTCATCCAGAACGCAAAGTAAAGCTTTTAAACAGCAGAAGCTGTGATATTTTAACATTAGAAACCCTTGGGTTTTATCACATAGGAACATCTTTTCATTTTATTTTAGACTTGTTTTTTATTGTATGTATATGGCGATACATCGCACACTCATGTGGAGATTAGATTGTAACGGGACATTACCACGGAGCTCAGCGGTGTGATCGAGTGAGAGCGCCCTGCTGGTTTGCAGATTCGGGTGACACGCTCTCCAGCTCTATGAATGTGAGCTCTGTAGTCACAGGAAGAGGGCGTGTCCTCACAGACTGTGGTGATGCCTGAACGGTTGCCTAGGCAACAGGCAGGTATATAAGGTTTCACCTCATTTGACCCACCCATCTACTGACGAATGCCAATGAGAGGCCGACACGCGTTTAGAAGGGAGGAGCCCTATCTGTGATGTCAGGCGAAGCGCCGTGGGTCTAGATCGGCGGTGAATGAGCTGGTGATTTGATACTTGCTGTTTTTATTGTTATTTCTTGTAAGTGTAACTTTTTAGGGGACTCTAGCTATGACTAAGCACTAGTATCAGTGCGAAACGCATCAGCAGTCGGGTTTTATTTTGCTGTGACTTGTAGTGCTGTCCTTCTTTTAATAAAGGCGACAATTTGTTCAGAGTGCAGCTGTCCAGAGACAATTTTTGTTCCTGTGTAACTTTTTAGGGGGGGCTTTTATAATAAATTCAGAAGCAGAGAGCACTATGGTACTTGTGTTTTTTCTTTCATGTCCTTCCCCCCGGGATATAGAAGTGGAATTGATTATTAATAAGTGAATGGAGGAAGGTGGTGTTTGGAGACAATTTATACGTTGATTCCCCACACAGAGGTGCAGTCTGGAGACTGTAGGAATTACTACCATTGGTAAAGTGGACGGATCGTGATCGGACACGAGGAGTGATCTGTCTGAGGTGAGCATGCATTTTAGCAGGTGGGGGTGCGCACTGAATATTAGATCCATTTAAATCGGATTTTTCACAGCGGTGACAGCTTTGGAAACCTCCATATGAACTGTTTTTTTTATCATTTATTTCTTTTTTCATAAATAGTTTTATGGAATGTATAATTATTTGTTTCTATAAGATTTATAGATACGCAGCGCTGCACTATTTTCACACAATTAATACGCAGCTTCTACTTTTCAGAGGTGCGATATCGTTCTCTGTACAATCCGTGTTTTATTGATTGCATGGAATATTGGAATTTTCTGAGATTGTGGATTTGGGGTTTTCATGAGCTGGAAGCCACAATCATCACAATGATGACAAATCACGGCTTGAACCCTCTTGCTTTGCATGTAATCAGTCTCTCTCATATATTAGTCTCGCCTTTTAAGTTGCATTAGTGAAATAAATGAACTTTTGCACCATATTCAAATTTTTTGAGTTTCACCCGTATATCAGGGTGTGCTTCTTACCCACATGTCCAGCAACATTCACATACAAGACATTTCCTGCACTCACTAATACACCTCAAGGGTTGTGTGGGACCCCTGATGTACAGAAAGTCAGGACTTCAGTGAGGAACATTTCCCTCACTCAGGACAGGAATACGGCTTCTCCCCCGTGTGAGATCTCTGATGTTTGGAAAGACTGGACTTCTCTGAAAAACATTTCCCGCACTCAGGACAGGAATACGGCTTCTCCCCCGTGTGAGATCTCTGATGTTTGGAAAGACTGGACTTCTCTGAAAAACATTTCCCGCACTCAGAACAGGAAAAAGGCTTCTCCCCCGTGTGTGATCTCTGATGTTTGGAAAGACTGGACTTCTCTGAAAAACATTTCCCGCACTCAGGACAGGAATAAGGCTTCTCCCCCGTGTGTGATCTCTGATGTTTGGAAAGACTGGACTTCTCTGAAAAACATTTCCCGCACTCAGGACAGGAATACGGCTTCTCCCCCGTGTGAGATCTCTGATGTTTGGAAAAACTGGACTTCTCTGAAAAACATTTCCCGCACTCAGAACAGGAAAAAGGCTTCTCCCCCGTGTGTGATCTCTGATGTTTGGAAAGACTGGACTTCTCTGAAAAACATTTCCCGCACTCAGGACAGGAATAAGGCTTCTCCCCCGTGTGAGATCTCTGATGTGTGTAAAGATGGGACTTATCTGAAAAACATTTCCCACACTCAGGACAGGAAAAAGGCTTCTCCCCCGTGTGAGATCTCTGATGTGTGAAAAGATTGGACTTCACTGAAAAACATTTCCCGCACTCAGGACAGGAAAAAGGCTTCTCCCCCGTGTGAGATCTCTGATGTTTGGAAAGATCGGACTTCTGTGAAAAACATTTCCCGCACTCAGAACAGGAAAAAGGCTTCTCCCCCGTGTGAGATCTCTGATGTGTGAAAAGACTGGCCTTCTCTGAAAAACATTTTCCGCACTCAGAACAAGAATACGGCTTCTCACCTGTGTGAGACCTCCGATGTCTGTCAAGATGTGATTTACTTATAAAACATTTCCCGCACTCAGGACAGGAAAAAGACTTCTCCCCCGTGTGAGATCTCTGATGTGTGGAAAGACCGAACATCTGCAAAAAACATTTTCCGCACTCAGAACAAGAATACGGCTTCTCACCTATGTGAGACCTCCGATGTCTGTCAAGATGTGATTTATCTATAAAACATTTCCCGCACTCAGAACAGGAATACGGCTTCTCCCCTGTGTGTGATCTCTTATGTGTGGAAAGATGGGACTTCTTTAAAAAACATTTCCCGCACTCAGAACAGGAAAAAGGCTTCTCCCTCGTGTGAGATCTCTGATGTGTGGAAAGATTGGCATTCTCTGAAAAACATTTCCCACACTCAGGACATGGAAACCTCTTATGTGTTGGAAAGACAGCACCGTCTCGCACAGTCTGAGGTTCCTCAGGATAAGAGGAATACGATGGTCCGGCACCGTCCCGTACAGTCTGAGGTTCCTCAGAATAAGAGGAATACGATGGTCCGGCACCGTCCCGCACAGTCTGAGATTCCTCAGGATAAGAGGAATACGATGGTCCGGCACCGTCCCGCACAGTCTGAGGTTCCTCGGGATAAGAGGAATACGATGGTCCGGCACCGTCCCGCACAGTCTGAGGTTCCTCAGGATAAGAGGAATACGATGGTCCGGCACCATCCCACACAGTCTGAGGTTCCTCAGGATAAGAGGAATACGATGGTCCATCTACACCGTGTGGTGCCGGATGGACATTTGAGGTAGTCGGGTTTTCTCCTGGACTATACTGTGTGATGTCCTCATCTTCTACTTTACAGTTTGGAGACAAAGTGAGACAATCCTTTGAGGTTTTCCTCATCTCCGGTCCATCTACTAAAATAGAAATACAAAGATTATTGCTAGACATCAGCTGATTGGTTCCCCTAAACCAGGACTCCGCCCACATCAGGCAGCTTTGTCTCTGAGGATCTTACAATTCCCCCCTCAAGGTAACTAGTAAATGGGTCCTCTGATCTCCTACCAGATCATTTCTTTATTCCTGGACCGTAGTCAGAGAGTGAGGAAACAACGAGAACTGTCTTTTATAGGAGTGACAGTGATAAGGGGATTATAGGACGAGGGTCAGGAGTATGTAATGTACAATGTGATACATTTGCCTATATGTCTCAGTCTAATGCTCCCTGCTTGCCATTGTGATTACTATCCGGTTATTGAAGTGCTAATGTCCCCTCACTATTTCTAAAGGTTAATTGATCTATTGTGTTGTGTGAAGGAGATCTGTGTTTAAGTGGCTTGTGTTAATTATTCTGATTGCTTCATTGTGGTAATTATCTCTCTATATGAGGGGTCGAGTTGTCTAGTTAATGTATTCAGTACTCAGCGTCATTGATGTCATTGTCTAAAGAAAATGTGTTTTCAGACTCGGCTCCGTCGTGTCTGCCTATAATCTGTATGGAAGCCCCAGTGTGAGGGGGGCGGAGATTTGTCATTGTAACAGTTTTGGAAATGACATATAAGCTGTGTGATATAACATTAAACTCTGTCTTGTTCTAGCAGTAAGCCTGGACTAATGTGTGGCTTAATGGGCGATCTCAGGAATATCCCTCCTAGTGGAATATTGGGGTGATTTTCATTATGGGAAGAAGGGAACGTTGACGGGGATATCATACCGATACCGTCACAATTGGTTGGCAGCAGTGGGATTTTTCCCTTCTATTCCCCTTCACACCCGGATTCCAAGCAGACACTGGAAGAACTACTGGAAGTTCGTGGAAGGATTGCTAGCAACAAAACCAAGCGGGTCATCATAGCAGAATCAATGGAGATAGACCAGGAGGACGGGATTGCAGCAACGCCAGCAGTACAAGAGATGGAGACACCAGTGATTCAGGAGGAGGAATCGCCAGCCAACAAGCTAATGAGAGAGAAGCTAGCGTGGTTCGGCCCGAACCCAACGGCAGATGTGGTGCTGAAAGTGATGGACCTGTTAGCGAAGGAGGCTAAAAAAATAAGGGACGCAGAACTACAGAAGGCTAAACAAATAAGGAGACGCAGAACTACAGAATGATAAACAAATAAGAGACGCAGAGCTACAGTTAAAACTGGCAGCAGTCCAACAAGCAGCCGCACCTTCTCCGAACAGTGAGTACAGCACAGCAGACACAAGGAAGATTCCGTTTAGCGCTTTTAAAGCTTTTGATGAAAAGGACTGTGAAATTGATAACTACCTGGCGGATTTTGAGCGACAATGTAACCTGCACCGAATAGCTAGAAGAGAGTGGGTTGCAATATTGTCAGGCAAACTGTCAGGCAAAGCTTCTGATGCTTTCCGGACCGTGCCAGATCAGGATATCCATAGCTACGCCAGGGTTAAAGAAGCGCTCCTGGCTCGTTATGCAGTAACCCCAGAGTCCCACCGACAGAAGTTCAGGGACTCACGCAAAACCACGAAAGACTCTTAAGCGGAATGGGCATGCCAGTTGTCCCTGTCGGCCTCTAACTGGGTTAACAGCAGCCAGGCCACCACCGCAGAGGACATTTTGCAACTAATGCTCCTGGAGCAATTTTACAATCACATCCAGACGGACGTCAAGGATTGGGTGAGAGATCGCAGGCCCATGACTCTACCAGAGGCCGCGAAGTTGGCGGATGAATATGCGGATACTCGCAAGACAAACCAGGTCACACCACGGGTACAACCTCCACAACCAACGGCGCCCTCACACCCACCAGCCGCTAGATACCAACCGCCTAACAGACCGATGACATATAGCCCTCGCTACCCACGCCAGGAGGACAACGAACAACGCTGCTTCCGGTGCAAACAGTTGGGTCACTTCAAGCAGAATTGCCCCATGAATGACAACACCAGGTCAAATTGGTCTCAACCTGGGTACCGCCCACCAGCAGCAGCCCATTGTGTAGACTCGGCTTGGGATCCCCAGGAGCTGGGTCAGGAAGAACCATTGGGCACCCCTTACGAAGCCCTCATGGTACAGTCTGTTATTACGGACAACAGGGAACACCATTGTCAGCTGGTCATGGGTGACAGCCATGAGCCGGAGGGGCCTTGGAGGGAGCTGGGCAGAAAGAGGCACCGCCAGCTACCCTCCAAGAAGAAGAGGTCCTGGAAGTCATATAACCAGCGGACCTGGGAGGAGAAGAAGCGACTGGAGGAGATGGAATCGCAGCGGGCGCCCCAGATGCGGGCCGAGATGTTCGCCAAGGGCCCCCCGGTGGCCCCTTACACCACCACCCAGTTCCTGATGATGAAGGACCACGTGGAAAGCCTGCAGGACATGAGCAAGCAGGATCTGATCCGTGAGTACATAGAGCTGGAGGAGTGCATAAGCCGCATGGAGGAGGAGAACAACCACCTGAGGTCACAGTGGGCTGACCCCCCCAGGCTCCATGAACTGGAGATGGAGCTGGAGAAGCTCAAAGAGGAGAACCGGCGGCTGCGGAGGGAGCAGGGGGTGGCTGACCTTATGGGGCTCTGAGTCCCCCCCCCCCCGGACTCTGAGCACCAGTGCTACAGCATTTCAACAAATATAACTTTTTCTTTTTATGAATCTCCTGTGACTGTCACTTCAGAGCCATAACCTGCCCCTCCCATAGCGGGACACCTAGATGGCGGCGCACAGACCCATTCGCCGTCTTCACACTGACTTCTGGTGACTTTGCAGATCGCACAAAGACTTGGGGACTGACCGGCGTGTGATCTGACGACCCGGTGGCATACCTGAGTCTGAAGCAGTTGCCAAGGGAGGTCAGTCATGCCAAACGGAGTTAACCTCGGACTAAAAGCTCTAAACCCGTCAACCCTACTGGACCAGGGAAGGTCCAACCGGGTTTTCCGGAGCAGGGAGAAAAAGGGGGGCCATTGTGATACATTTGCCTATATGTCTCAGTCTAATGCTCCCTGCTTGCCATTGTGATTACTATCCGGTTATTGAAGTGCTAATGTCCCCTCACTATTTCTAAAGGTTAATTGATCTATTGTGTTGTGTGAAGGAGATCTGTGTTTAAGTGGCTTGTGTTAATTATTCTGATTGCTTCATTGTGGTAATTATCTCTCTATATGAGGGGTCGAGTTGTCTAGTTAATGTATTCAGTACTCAGCGTCATTGATGTCATTGTCTAAAGAAAATGTGTTTTCAGACTCGGCTCCGTCGTGTCTGCCTATAATCTGTATGGAAGCCCCAGTGTGAGGGGGGCGGAGATTTGTCATTGTAACAGTTTTGGAAATGACATATAAGCTGTGTGATATAACATTAAACTCTGTCTTGTTCTAGCAGTAAGCCTGGACTAATGTGTGGCTTAATGGGCGATCTCAGGAATATCCCTCCTAGTGGAATATTGGGGTGATTTTCGTTATGGGAAGAAGGGAACGTTGACGGGGATATCATACCGATACCGTCACATACAACATAGAGTATATAGTGCAGGGGTCAGGAGTATGTAATGAACATGTAGCACCCTGGTGTTTAGGAAGGGAGACTAATAAATTGAGATCACCAGGTGGTATTTATCATTGCTTATTGTTAGGAGATCTACTGATTCCTCTCTAACTTTGGATTGCTGCACCTTTTCTCTTCTGTCACTAGGTGGCACTATAGACAAGGGTGTAGCAAGGTCGGATTATGAATGGATGGGGTGTCTCCACCAATTGGCAGGGGTTTCTTTGGTCCCTTGGCCTGCTGGGAAAGCCTATTTGGGGTGAGTCGGGTGATCGGGGTTCTGTGCCACCTGGACAGCTGTCTGGGTGGACGTGTGTTATGTCGCCCGGGTTCTTAGGCCGGAAGCCTGAGGCCTATCCAGGAGCAAGAGAAGCAGCGCAGGGTTGGGAGTACAGGATTGGATTCCAACTGAGAGTAAAAGGTTCAGCCGACCGGGGAATCAGTTGTGGTCGGAGGTGGAGGGGAAGCTGTCGCCACTAAGGGACCATCCACCTTGTTACCAGAGACTACAGTTAGTAAGCTGGAGCCAGTACCAGAGCAATCTTCTCACCAGCCTGGGACAGTGAAGAAGTGAGAAAGCTTCAGCAGGTGCCAAGCCAGGGGCCCAGCAGGATAGCGGGGGTGACGCCTGAGGAGCATCAGTAAGTGCCAAACCATGGGCCCAGCAGGATAGTGGGGGTGACGCTTGAGGAGCATCAGTAAGTGCCAAGCCAGGGGCCCAGCAGGATAGCGGGGGTGACGCTTGAGGACCATCAGTAAGTGCCAAGCCAGGGGCCCAGCAGGATAGCGGGGGTGACGCTTGAGGAATATACAGCGGGTTATCTGTAGAAGAGCTCAGGAGATTCAGTGGCCACTGAATCTGGAAGTCCAGTGAGTAGGGAGGAGCCTAACACCTCCCAGTTCGGTTTGCGGCAGAACAAGCGAATGGACCGAAAGTTTGTGCGAACATTCGAACACCGTTAAAGTTTTTGCGGCCCGAACGTGAAAAATTAAAAGTGCCCACAGGCTCTATATACACTCTGAACAGCAGTATATAGGCGGTCCCCGGGATACAAACAAGACAGGGACTGGAGGTTTGTTCTTAAGTAGAATCTGTTTGTAATTTGGAACTGGTACATTTTGTAAGTGTAGCTCCAGCCAAAAAATCTATTTTTAAGCTTTTTGGGAAACATAGGGAAGGGTTATCACCCCTGTAACATTTGTTTTGCTGTCTGTGCCCCGTGTTCAGAAGATTTCACCTCACTTTCTGTCCCAATGACAATTGGATTTAGAAAATTTGGGGTTATTTGAGAAACAAGGATTGGTGATAAAGCATCAGTGGAGAGGAGACACCTTTTTCCCATATCAACTCTTACAGGAGAGAATTTCCCTTCCTAGGGGTAGATTTCCTCTCACTTCCTGTTGTCTCCCTCCGTTTGTAAGTAGGAGTCGTTTGTAAGTCGGATGTTTGAAAGTAGGGGAAAATTGTGCCTTAGCTGTTGGTGGTACCAGAACACTGTAAGCCCTCACCGTTACTCTTGGTGGGTGCAGGAACGGGCCCTGCTGCGAAATATTAGATCAAAAGTTGTAATTAACAGGGGCGTGTAAACAGAGGCAGAAAAATTGGGCCTTAGGCAGTGGTGGCAGTGCCCTGAAACAAAAATATTCTTAGAAGCTATCAACATGAACATTGAGGAGGAATAGGATAGTCACTCAGCATAATAGGATAGTCACTCAGCATAGGCAGTCTTCAAGGGATCCCACATCCATAGAAAAATCAATTTGGTTACATCAGCATCAGGTGTCTGTGGACAGGCGCACTCTGTGATCGGTTACAAAGCCTCCAGCAGCACTGAATGTGCGATCAGAAAGAACGCTGGATGCAGGATAGGCCAGTAGCTGAATTGCATATTGTGCAAGCTCTAGCCAGTGGACCATCCTCAAGACCCAGTAACCCAGAGGATTTTCTGTTGGAAAGGTCTCCAAGTCTGACCTTGCCCATAGATATTCCTGCACCATGTAATTCAGACACTGGCAACGGTTGCTGGAACCGATCAGACCTTGGGGCTGCGGACTGAAGAATTGTCTGAAGGCATCGGTCAGACGGCCACCTTCTCCATCGCTCTTTCTCTGACTGAATGAAGCCTCAGCAACACGTTGTCCAGCACAAACCTTTCTGCAAGGCCTCCCAAAGATGTTTCATCCTCTGCTCCCTCTGCAAAGGGTGGATAAATTCTGGGAAAGTTCCTGAAAACAGGGCACATGGGTCAAGTGTCCATGTCGGAGGGCGGAGAGTAGGTTGGTGCCTACAACCATTCCTGGCTGAAGCTGGCATGGCATTAACCACCTCTGAGCCTGCCCCTGCAGAGCTGACAGAATCTCTTCCCCAATGTGGCTCCTGTCCCCTAAGCAGACCAACTTAAGCACCGCATGGCATCCTTTTGCCCGAGTGCTTGCGTAGCCCCTTGAACGTCTATGGAGATTCGCTGGTTCAGGAGGACAAATCTGCAGAGGAAAAGGCCATAGAGGAAGAAGAGGAGGGGGTGGAAGAGAGAGCCACCACTAGCATTTTAGAGGTGTGGTGGCAGAACAAGCTCCAACAATACTGCACCCTTTCCTGCATCCTTCCCAGCTGCCAGCAGAGTTACCCAGTGCATCGTGAAAGAAAGGTAACGTCGCTGTCCATGCCTGCTGGACCATAAGTCAGTGGTAATATGCACCTTACTGCTGACCGCCCTGTCCAACGAGGCCAAGACATTGCCTTCCACATGCTGGTAGAGAATCGGAATGGTCTTCCGTGAAAAGAAATGGCGTTTGGGAACCTGCCACTGAGGTACCGCACATTCCACAAATTCACAAAGGGGGGCAGAGTCTACCAGCTGAAAAGGCAGCAGTTGCAGTGCAGATGCAATAGCCAAGGTAGCATTCAGACGCTGAGCATGTGGATGGCTGGGATCAAATTTCTTTCCACGATTTAGCAACATGGGTAGGGAAATTTGCCTGCTACAATCGGATGTTGGTGTACTGCTAGCAGATTTCCCACAAGTACTTGGGACACCTAATTCTACACCTTCATTCCTCTCAGTGCAGGTTTCTGAGAGGACTGAAGGTATAGTGGGGTTGGAGATCCCAGGTGATGAGGAGCAAGGAGAGGTCCGCCTTGTTCTTTCATGTGGGTCTTTTAAGTGCTGTTGCCAACGGACTGCATGGGAGGTCGACATATGTCTGGTCAAGCATGTGGTGCCCAAGCGGCTGCTGTTTTGGCCACGCTTGACACGCTTCAGACATATGTTACAAACCGCAATGGTGCGATCTGCTGCACGTGTCAAAAAAGGCCCACACCAAAGAACTTTTCAAAATACGCGGGGAGTCAGCAGCGCCCTGCACATGCTTAGCTCTGTGGTGTGATGAAATAGGGTGGCTGCCCTTAAGCTGCAACCTGGAGGGCATTCTGCCTCATTGGAGATGTTCCTCCTCCTCCTCTCTTCTATCAGGCACCCAAGTAGAGTCAGTGACCTCATCATCCCCTCCCTCCTCCTCACTGGAGCAAACTTGGCAGTATGATGCAGCTGGGGGAACATGACTGCCAGTTTCTTGTCCTTCTTGGGCACCCCCTCTCTCTAGGCTCACGTTACTCCCTTCCTCAATCTGGGTCCCATCATCAGAGCCTTTAGTTTATTAGAAAAAGTATGCCAGGAATGGCCTGCAGTCAGATATAGGCTTGGCTACACTGGATGCAGTGGATATATATATATGTAGGAGACTGTGTGTGTGTGTGTATATATATATATATATATATATATATATATATATATATATATATTAAATGCACTGCAGCTAACTGAATTGCCGGCCTGCTCAATCTAAATGATACTCTGTCTCTGTCCACGCCAACAACACACTACACAGGGCCGATGTGCAGGTGGGGCGTGGACTTAGTCCCCCTGAGCCATAATTGGCCAAAGGCAGCCTGCTTTGGCCAATTATGGCTCTCTTTGAATGACGGCTCTGGGATTGGCCAAAGTATGCGGGTCATAGTGCATGCTTTGGCCAATCATCATACAGCAATGCACTGCAGTCTCGCGGTGCATTATGGTGCATGACGCGGCGCTCGTATATGGTGCGAACGCCCCATAATGTTTGTTTTTCGATGAACGGGCGACAGCCAATGTTTAAGTGGAACTCATGTTCAACCCGAACATAAAGCTCATCCCTACTAGTGAGAGACCGGGAGCTCAGGGAGAGAAGATCTGCAGTGAGAGACTGTGTGAGAAGAAGAGAACTATTCTGTGTTACCAAGAGTTATGTAGAACTAGCGTTAGTGACTGTAACAAGATTTGTTACCATGGGAGACAGCGGTCCTACCTATACAGAAGTGGTGTCCGGCTGGAGGCCTTCCACTGTATAGCAGTCTACCTATAGAAGTCTCGGAGTCTGCCAATTGTCATTGCATCTACTCAAATGTGTCCTGGCCCTAAACCGGCTCTCCAACCGTTCTTGTTTAGAGATAATAAAAAGTATGTAATGTACAATATAGAGTATATAGTGCAGGGGTCAGGAGTATATAATGTACAACATAGAGTATACAGTGCAGGGGTCAGGTGTATGTAATGTACAACATAGAGTATATAGTGCAGGGGTCAGGAGTATGTAATGTACAACATAGAGTATATAGTGCAGGGGTCAGGAGTATGTAATGTACAACATAGAGTATATAGTGATGGGTTAGGACTCATGATATTGGTATTCAGTAATCAGTGGCGGATGAAATGTTTACTGGAGACAAGTTGCAGAGATCCCACACCGCTGCCTCCCATCTCCTGAGACTGCACTCAGTGACTTGGGTCTGAGACTATACAGACATATCCCTCCACCCGGCACAGCCAGCAAATAACAGAACAAGTAACCCGGGAGAATTGTTGAATGAATGAATGAAAAACTTATATAGCGCGGCACATGCAAACTGAATCGCTTCTGGGCGCTTGATTGTTCCTGTCTCTTGACATCAAAAGAGCAGAGTTTTAATATGTCTTCTGAAGGTCAGGTGGTTTTCCTCCAACCGAATGCTGGTTGGTAAAGCGTTCCATAGTCTTGGACCTTGGAATGCAAACCTTCTTTCTCCTTTGGACTTGTATCTGGCTTTGGGTACCTTGATCAGATTTTGGCCGGTGGATCGCAGAAGGCGATTGGAATTGTGGAGTTCTATCTTGTCGCAAAGATATTGCGGAGCCTTCCCATGGATGCACTTATGGGTCAGACAGAGTGCTTTAAAAGCAATTCTGTCCTTTACTGGCAACCAGTGAAGGGTTCTCAGCGAAGGTGAGATAGATTCCCATGTTTTTTTCCCAGTCACAAGTCTGGGGGCCGTATTCTGAACGACTTGCAGACGAGAGATTTGGTACTTTGGGAGCCCGAGGTAAAGGGCATTTGCATAGTCCAGTCTGGAGTTCACAATTGTTCCCACCACGACTGCTATGTCTTCTTTGGGGATAAATGGAATAAGTCTGCGTAGTAGGTGCAACAGATGGTGAGAACCGCTGACTACTGACCCTAGAGGTGTATCCATTGTCATGTAGGTGTCGAAAATGACCCCGAGACTTTGGAGCTAGGGGTGATGATTTGGCCCAGAATGGGCGGCGGTGTCCAGGTTGTTGCCAGTTGACTCTTGCGACTGGCATGAAACAGGAGAAGTTCTGTTTTGGAACTATTGAGTTTAAGATAACTCTTAGTCATCCAGTTTTCTATCAAAGAGAGACATTTCTCTAAACTGAGATGATGATCCTTTTTGTTGCAGATGTGAAAATACAGTTGCGTATCGTCTGCATATGAGTGATAGAGTCGTTTTTGGCTACTGATGATTTCAAAGAGAGGGCGAAGATAGATGTTGAAAAGCACCGGTGACAGGGGGGATCCTTGGGGGACTCCACATGGCACCGTGCGTTTTTCAGACGTGAAAGATCCCAGTTTAACTGTTTGTGATCGGTTTTCCAGGAAGGAGGAAAACCGTGGTAAGTCACCTTCTGCGACTCTGGCTACCTCAGCCAGTCGCATCAGTAACAGTTTGTTGTCTACCGTGTCAAAGGCTGCGCTTAGGTCCAGCAGAACCAGGAGACAGGATTCTCCTTTGTCCGCGGCCTCAAGGGCGTCGTCCCATATTTTGAGTAATGCTGTTTCCGTCCCTTGTCCGGGACGGAAGCCTGATTGTAATGGATCAAGTAGATTATGGGTATCTAGATGCTGTTGCAGCTGTTGTACCACTGCTTTCTCCATTACCTTAGAGAGGACATTTAGGCCTGTTATGGGGCGGCGGTGAGTTGGGTCCTTGGGGTCGAGGGTGTGTTTTTTCAAGATGGGCTGGATTGTGCCCTCTTTCAGCTGGGAGGGCACTGTGCCTTCCTTAAATGACTGGTTTATAAGCTGCGTGATGGGAGGTGCCAGGATGTCAACACATTCCTTCAGCAGTTTAGTGGGGATAATATCATTGGGCGCTGTGCTGTTTCGCAAAGTACCGATGATATTTTTTGTGGCATCGATGGAGATGGGTTCCAGAGTGAACTTTGTTGACTGTAGAAAGTTTCTCTGGGTGTTATGTGGTTGATTGAGGGGGGGGGGCTGAGGGGGGTATTGTTTTGCAAGATGCTTTCCCGGATTCTCTCAATTTTGTTGATGAAGAAATCCGATAATTCATTGCAAAACTCTTGGGTGTCTGAATTGGGGGCTTCAAGACATCATGGATTCATGATCTGGGTGACCATCTTGAAGAGTTCGCAGGGGTGGTTTAGGGCGCTGTTAATAGCCATAGAAAAATGTTGTTTCTTGTCATTGAAGATTTCTTTATGATATTTTCTTGTTATTGCCTTGTAGATGATGAGGTTTTCCTCTGAAGCACTTCTTTTCCAGGCGGCTTCCGCCCTTCTGCGCTCTTGCTTCAGTAGTGACAGCTGGTTGTTGAACCAGCCAGACTTTTATTTCTGGGTGCGGGCTTTGTGTTTCGGTGCTACTAAGTCGGCTGACTGTAATAGGGCTGCATTTATGGCATCCAGTGTATCTGAGGCTGTTTGATGTGGATGGATTGTTTTGATTTTATTTCCCAAGGTAGATTTGAAGAGTTGCGAATGGAGCTTCTTCTGAGATCTAGTCCAGGGTGTTGTCATCGGCTTGGGTGTTTTTATCAGTGGGGGAATTTTGGAAATTATGAATTTAATTGCATGGTGGTCTGTCCATGGCAATGGTTCATTTTCCAAAATGCTTATTTTCAGATTTTGTCTGAAAATTAGGTCGAACGTGTGTCCTGAAGCATGTGTTGGCCCGCATATAAGTTGCTGTAGCCCTAACCCTTCCAGGTGGTCAATACAGGCGTCAGCAACGGCATCCTGTGAGGAGTTGGCCCAGAGATTGAAGTCCCCGAGCAGCAAAAGGTGTTTGCTGTTAAGGGTATAAGGTTTGTTTGTAGTTGAAGAGTAAGGGTTTCCATGAATGGGAGAGGATTTTGAAGGACTGGCTTAGTGATTGCAATGTGATTCTTGTGAATCACCGCCAGGCCTCCTCCTCTTTGCCCTATTCTGTTTTCCGTTATAATGCGATAGTTTTCTGGCACCAATTCTCTGAGAATGGTGTTACAGTCGTCTGAGAGCCAGCTTTCTGTAATAAAGAGGCAGTCTAGATCGTATTGTAGTATGAGATCATGGATTTCTAATCAGTGTTTTGCTGCCGATCTTGTGTTGATCAAAGCATATGATATGTGCTTAAACTGGGGTAAATGGCTGAAATTTTTGATGGTCGATCGATTCTCAAAAGATGCTCTATTTTTAAGGCCTTTTTGGTGACGGCTGGTAAAGCTGTGGCGAGTCGTCTCAGACCCCAAATAGTTTCTGCAGAGTATCGCCGATTAGCCATAGTCGCCAGTCACCGGGGGGGGGGGGGGGTGAAGGTGTACGAATGGCGATGGAGGGAAGATTCGCTGAATCCTCTCTCTCGGCTTGGTCCAGAGGAAGGCAAAAAAACCCTGGCCGTGCTGAGCCAATGTGCTGCAGCAGGGAAAAAAAATCCTTCCTGATCCCTGAGAGGCGATCGGACAAACCCTGGATCAAGTGCTGTTGGTTTTTGAGGGGGGGAGGAGGGGGTGAGAGGTGTCACTGTTGCTGGGATGTACCAAGATGGCCGCTGACCGAGACACAGGCCTCAGGTTTGGGGGCTGTCAGCTGGGTATTGAATTGGGTTGTTAATCCAGGGGAGGATGGTGTCCTCCAGGGGTAGGGGAGGTGTTTCTGGGCAGTTTCGGGTGATTTTTGGGTGATTTGTGGCCTGTTTCTGGGCATATGCGGCGCGCCGCTAAGCCGCGGTCTTTCCTAAGCGCGGCGGCCGCGAATATGGGCTAGGCTGGCGCGGATGCGATGAAGCGCCGAAAATTGCCAAATCGAGCCTGGGAGGTGGCGATGGGGTGGCGGGGGGGTGCCTCAGTTGTAGGTGGCAGTGTGGGGGACGATGGGGGGTAAAGAAGATGGGGAAAGCCGCAGTATTAAGCCAATGAGATGGCTGTCCTGAAAAGGACAGCAATCAGCGGTTCAAGGGGGGTAGATGGCCCTGAGAGACAGGGTCTTACCTGCGGAGGAGAGGGGGTCCAAGGGGAGGAAGGAGCTGGTCCTAGAGCTGCAAGTTGTCTCGTGCAGCAAGGGATTTGTAGGAGCCTGCCTGGTTGTCTAGCTGACTGTCTGTCTGGTCCCTAGGTGAGAGCAGACTTGAGCGGAAGGTCCGGAGCGCCCTACTCCACCACTGACTGACCACTGACTGAGTAGCTTAGAGATCTCACTAGACCCGCTCATGGGGCAGAAGACCCAAGGTACATACCCCAGGTGTCTAGGTCAAGCAAACCATATGGTGAAAATCAACATTTTGCTGCCAGCTGAACCCCAGAATCTCCATAAATTCAGTCTAGAGACATAAATTGTGTCTGCAGCACAGAGAAGGAAGATTATCCGAGAGAAATACAGGAATACAGGACGGGGAACACAGCTCAGGAAAGTGTCCAGGGGATTACAGGCTGATATCACCCAGTCCTCGCCCTACTCTGGACCAATCAGTGAGCAGTATGGGTGGAGGAAAGGATTTAGTGTTAATGACCCACCTGTGCTGATCTCTGTAGGAGTGTCCTCCTCTATAAATGTCCCCGTTATTCCATCCTCCTCCATAGACTGCTGATCATCCCTCACATACGTCTCTTCTTCTTCTGATTTCACCTCAAATTCTATATCGATTGGATCTCCACTCTAAATCAAGAGAATGAGAGATAATATCATCTGTAAACTATAAGCATACAGTGAGGAAAATAAGTATTTGAACACCCTGCTATTTTGCAAGTTCTCCCACTTGGAAATCATGGAGGGGTCTGAAATTGTCATCGTAGGTGCATGTCCACTGTGAGAGACATAATCAAAAATTTTTTTTCCAGAAATCACAATTTATGATTTTTTAACTATTTATTTGTATGATACAGCTGCAAATAAGTATTTGAACACCTGTCTATCAGCTAGAATTCTGACCCTCAAAGACCTGTTAGTCTGCCTTTAAAATGTCCACCTCCACTCCATTTATTATCCTAAATTAGATGCACCTGTTTGAGGTCATTAGCTGCATAAAGACACCTGTCCACCCCATACAATCAGTAAGAATCAACTACTAACATGGCCAAGACCAAAGAGCTGTCCAAAGACACTAGAGACAAAATTGTACACCTCCACAAGGCTGGAAAGGGCTACGGGGAAATTGCCAAGCAGCTTGGGGAAAAAAGGTCCACTGTTGGAGCAATCATTAGAAAATGGAAGAAGCTAAACATGACTGTCAATCTCCCTCGGACTGGGGCTCCATGCAAAATCTCACCTCGTGGGGTCTCAATGATCCTAAGAAAGGTGAGAAATCAGCCCAGGACTACACGGGAGGAGCTGGTCAATGACCTGAAAAGAGCTGGGACCACCGTTTCCAAGATTACTGTTGGTAATACACTAAGACGTCATGGTTTGAAATCATGCATGGCACGGAAGGTTCCCCTGCTTAAACCAGCACATGTCAAGGCCCGTCTTAAGTTTGCCAATGACCATTTACATGATCCAGAGGAGTCATGGGAGAAAGTCATGTGGTCAGATGAGACCAAAATAGAACTTTTTGGTCATAATTCAACTAACCGTGTTTGGAGGAAGAAGAATGATGAGTACCATCCCAAGAACGCCATCCCTAATGTGAAGCATGGGGGTGGTAGCATCATGCTTTGGTGGTGTTTTTCTGCACATGGGACAGGGCGACTGCACTGTATTAAGGAGAGGATGACCGGGGCCATGTATTGCGAGATTTTGGGCAACAACCTCCTTCCCTCAGTTAGAGCTTTGAAGATGGGTCGAGGCTGGGTCTTCCAACATGACAATGACCCGAAGCACACAGCCAGGATAACCAAGGAGTGGCTCTGTAAGAAGCATATCAAGGTTCTGGCATGGCCTAGCCAGTCTCCAGACCTAAACCCAATAGAGAATCTTTGGAGGGAGCTCAAACTCTGTGTTTCTCAGCGACAGCCCAGAAACCTGACTGATCTAGAGAAGATCTGTGTGGAGGAGTGGGCCAAAATCCCTCCTCCAGTGTGTGCAAACCTGGTGAAAAACTACAAGAAACGTTTGACCTCTGTAATTGCAAACAAAGGCTACTGTACCAAATATTAACATTGATTTTCTCAGGTGTTCAAATACTTATTTGCAGCTGTATCATACAAATAAATAGTTAAAAAAATCATACATTGTGATTTCTGGATTTTTTTTTTTTGATTATGTCTCTCACAGTGGACATGCACCTACGATAACAATTTCAGACCCCTCCATGATTTCCAAGAGGGAGAACTTGCAAAATAGCAGGGTGTTCAAATACTTATTTTCCTCACTGTACATAAAAAATCCATACATTGTATCTATAAATCTAGTCATGTTCTATAGAACCCGTTCCACCAACCTTGTAACAGTGAGACACGGTTTGATCTTCCTGTGTGGAATCCCGGGAATACAGAGGACGGGGACATCTCTCTGGGGGGTTTCTGTAGCTGGATGACTCCACCATGGTGTCCTGGTACAGATCTTTGTGTTCTTTTAGAGACTCCGACTCCTTCATCACCCCATCCTCATCATCCTCCTCTTTTATCTCTTCTTTAACCTCAACTTTAGGATCTCTCAGGTTTCCACTCTGAATATAGAATAAAAATGACATCAATGGTAACAATGCAGATAATGTACAGATCCTAATGATACTATCAGTGATTGTTCCTCATCTACCTGATGATGGTGGGGGATGGTGTGACCTTCCTGTGTGGAATCCCGGGAATACAGAGGACGGGGACATCTCTCTGGTGGGTTCCCATTACTGGATCCATCTGTAGGAAACACACACACTGACTGAATACATTGTTTCTATGTGTTTATCAGATGATGGGGGATCTAGGTGGAGCCTCCGTACTGCTCTCTCCTTTACAATAAAGTCTCCTCTTACCCGGTGATGTGAGGGGCGGCTGATTGTCCATCATGACGTCCTTGTAGAGATCCTTGTGTCCTTCTAAATACTCCCACTCCTCCATGGAGAAATAGACAGTGACATCCTGACACCTTATAGGAACCTGACACACACAATGATACAGTCACCATCCAGACACACCCCTTGTCTGTTACTGGATAATGTCCCAGAATCCTCCTCACCTCTCCTGTCAGCAGCTCCATCATCTTCTTGGTGACTTCTAGAATCTTCTCCATGTTGTGTCTCTCAGGTTTTAGGGAGTCACATGGAGGCACTGTGATGGTCATATGATCACCTGACTTCACAAGAGGAAATCTCTGTATTGGGGAACCAATAGGAATATCATGTTAGAATCCCAGAATCCTCCTCACCTCTCCGGTCAGGTCTGTATTATTAATAGAGATAAGAGTGATGTCATGTGACCTCCCAGAATCCTCCTCACCTCTCCGGTCAGGTCTGTGTATTATTAATAGAGATAAGAGTGATGTCATGTGACCTCCCAGAATCCTCCTCACCTCTCCGGTCAGGTCTGTGTATTATTAATAGAGATGAGAGTGATGTCATGTGACCTCCCAGAATCCTCCTCACCTCTCCGGTCAGGTCTGTGTATTATTAATAGAGATAAGAGTGATGTCGTGTGACCTCCCAGAATCCTCCTCACCTCTCCGGTCAGGTCTGTGTTTTATTAAGAGAGATAAGAGTGATGTCACGTGACCTCCCAGAATCCTCCTCACCTCTCCAGTCAGGTCTGTATTATTAATAGAGATAAGAGTGATGTCATGTGACCTCCCAGAATCCTCCTCACCTATCTGGTCAGGTCTGTGTATTATTAATAGAGATAAGAGTGGTGTTATGTGACCTCCCAGAATCCTCCTCACCTCTCCGGTTAGCAGGTACATGATCTCCAGGGTGAGGTTTAGTATCCTCTCAGTCATGTCACTCTGGGCCTCCTCCATCCTCATTGGTCATGTGATGTATACAGGTTACCTGTAGACCAATAATTGATAAGAGAGAATAATCTGGACTGTACTGGTTGTACAATATTAGGATGGGGGTGTATGGGGGGTAATATGAGGGATTCTATCATGTAAGAACAGCCCCCACCCCCAGTGGGATTACCCATAAAGGAACATTCCTTTTAGCATTTGTAATGGGTTTTAGCGTCTGGGCGCATCTAACCCTTTATGTCTATAGAACCCCCCCGCCCCAAAATGTCAAGGGGTCTCTAATACAGACCCCTCGACAAAATGAAGAGAATTCTCTATGGGGAATGTTCTGGCCCTGAAGGGGTTAATCTAGGTCTCCACACTATATATGTGTGTATCATCATCTGCTGGAGATAAAAGACATCACAGTGACTATGGAGGAAGAAGACGGACATGACGGGGTTACTGGGTGTAAATAGCAGATACGACCTTATTACCTCCTCTGCTGCGTCTTCTAGCAATGTCTTCCCTCTTTGTTCTCCCGACTCACCTCTCACCCGGAACTTTATATTTATACCTGACATCACTTCCTGTCTGAAGCTGACATCACTTCCTGTCTTCCATAGAGATTTCCTTTCTCTATGGTAGAAGTGAGATCACCACCTTGCGTTTCTCAGAAGAACTGCAGTCCCAAGAAACATCTCATAGTGTGAAGACGGCCTTGTGCTGTGTGTGTATGTACTGTATATCCTTATAGATGGGTCATCTCCACTCCCACCAATGGGGAGGGGAATATATTACTGCCTAGTCCAGCCTTTCTCAGCCAGGGTTCCCCAAAGGGTTCTAGGGGTTCCTTGAGCAATGAACAATTTCTGTCTCTCTAACAACTGACTTCAAGGGGGGCAGTCTTCCCACCGATGACGATGTAAGAATGTCCTTATCCTCTGATCACTGATATAAGGGAGTCCTTCTGTCATTGGTCATCAATGTAAGGGACCACTACACTGACCACAGATGTAAGAGGGTCTTTCTCCCATTGGTCACCACTGTAAGGGACCAATAAACAGACCACTAAAACTAGAGCTCTGGGTGTGGACGGAACCCATGTTTGAACAGAATTTGGCTTGTTTAGGCGGATGGCAAATAGATGAACTAAATAGGTGTTTAGCCAATTACAACTTCTGGCTGCAGTATTACTACCGCCTCTAAATGTGGCAGCTTCCTGCTCAGGTTGGTTGATAGGAGGTTGGTTACCACAAGTGTCTGATTAACCAGTGATGTACACCCACCAGGCTTATTCAGCTGTATACTGGGGATTTGCTGCTTGGCCAGTTAATGTAAACAAAATATTAAAAGAAGCACAAAAAACTGTATGGACCCCCTCCTCCGCTAAGACATTTGTAGCCAGGGGTTGCTACTAAAGTTATTATGTTGAGTAGTTTATTGTTCCTTTAGTAAGGGTTTGTCTCCCTCTAGTGACCGCTGAACTCTATCAGAATCTTCCTTCTGTTTAAGAAGCAAACAGTTATGCATTGTGGGATATGTAGTTTGATGAGGAAGTGACTCATGTTGTTAAATCAGTCTGGGAACTACTAGACCCACAATGCCAGGTCACAGACCCACAATGCCAAGTTACAGAACATCCTGTTGGGTAGAGAGATAAAAGGACAGGCGCGGCCTGTTTTTGGCCTCTCTGGACGCCATTCAATTGCTAGCAGGAGGTCTGTGTGTGTGACCAGGAGTGAGAGACTGCGGCCTACAGCGGAGAGTCGGATCGACTGCCTGACAGGGATCTTTGTGGACAGTCCTGCTAATCGAGCGGGTGGACCGGCCTGCACATCGGAGCGTTTGGGGCCATCTGCCTTCCTGCCCATCTGGAGTGGCAGCACGGCATGGTGGAGCCATCTTCACTGACGGAAGCACCAGGAGGGGATTCCGGACGGAGTCTGCCAGCCAGCTGGAATCCACAGTGGTGAGAGGGCACCTGCCTATCTAAGTAGTGACTGCAGTATTGCTGAGTGAGTTTCTTTCCTACAGACTGCTGCTGAGACCTGTAGTTCCACGGCTGTGGATCTGCTGCACCTGAGCATCTTACAACCAGACTTTGGGGCCTTGCTTTCCTTTCCCCCATGCTGTAAGGTCAGTACTGTATTACTCACATATTAAAGGAATTACAAGTGGGAAGAGTTCTTCAGCTAAGGAATCCATAGCCTCATATTTCTACAGTCATTGCTTTCCCTCTGTTTCTCTTGGATTACAAATAACTCAACACTGCAGTATAAAATAAGCTAGCTGAAGACAAACTGGAACTTGAGGAACATTCACCACTTTATTCCTTTACAAAGCTTACTGCTCTACATTGGAGAAGTGCTCTGAGCTGCAACCTAGGGGGAGCCATTTAGTGAGATATAGTTAGAACTTGTATTGTATTACTGTATTCACTGTTGTGCATTCTCTTAGTGCATTGGTCTGTGTGCTGAGGCCTCAGTGGGAAGGTATTCAATACATGTGTGAAAAGGTATTGAAGATCTATCTCCCTGTGTACCTGTTCACATATACCCTCATCAGGTTGTTACTGGGTACAAGTGTATGATATCATTGTATTGAACAAATACCTCTGTCAATCATAACCTGTGTTCATTCAGTGTTTAATCGTACCATTCCTTTGTGTTATCTTGTACCATAGTAAACGTTCTTTGAGTGGTTCAGTGACTTTGTCTGAGTTTCTCATTACTAACGTGGTATTTTACAATGGAACCCAAGGTGTCAGAGGTAAGAGAGGGTCTGCAGAGTCGGGGTGGCCAGTGGGGTATAGAGTCAATCAGCAGCCCCCATGGGGGTACCTCTACATTTGGAGGTCCCATGAGATACCCCATCTCAGATGATGCGTCCAGAGTGGAAGAGACCATGGACTCAGCCACAGCCGCACAGTGGAGTCAGGAGTATGGGAGTCGGCCAGAGCAAACCATAGTTCTGAGATTACCAGGAGTCCGGTGGTTTGACAGGGAGGTACGGCAGTTCATGAGGAAGGTCGTTCCGGAAAAGGGGTCCTACCTCTTGGACCTGAAACATGAGTTTGAAGAAGACTGTACATATGCCCCGATAGAATGGAAGGAGAGTATTCCGGCCGAGTTCCAGAAGGGTGCTGTGAGCTTTATATGCCACATGAGTTCGAATTGAACATCTGGTGTTCGCCCGTTTGTCAAAAAATTAACATTATGGGGTGTTCACAGCAAATTCGACTGCCACGTAACGCCTCATAATGCACTGTGAGATCGCATGCTTTGGCCAATCCCAGCACTCTCAGCTAAGAGAGCCATAATTGGCCAAAGGCAGGGTGCCTTTGGCCCATCATGGCTCAGTGGGACTAAGTCCACACCCCACACTATATAAGGCTGCATGCACGTCGGCCCTGTGTAGTGTGTTGCTGGCGTGGACGGAGAGATAGTGTGATTTAGATTGAGCAGGCAGGTGATTCAGTTAGTTATCTGCAGTATATCCAATAAATATATATATATATATATATATATATATATATATATATATATATATATATATATATATATATAGTCAGTCTTGTGTGTGTGTGTGTGTGTGTATATATATATATATATATATATATATATATATACACTCTGCATCCAGTGTAGCCTATACCTGACTGCAGGCCATTCCTGGTGTACTTTTTCTAATATACTTCAGGCAGTGTACACAGTACACAATACAGTGCACACCTAATGCAGTTGCTACTACTTTTCTGGTGGTGTACACAATACAGTGTAGTGTGGTTTTGCTAAACAAAATTGACATCATGTCTGGAAGGCCACCAAGGAGAGGCAGACGCTCACTGGCCACTAAAAGGGGGCAAGCAGGCTCTGTCTCTACAGCCAACAGTGCTAGTCGTGGACACGGTGCATCCTCTTCAGCAAGTGGCCGTGGGGCACGCTTGTCCTTTTTTCGGCAGCTGGCCTTGTTATTGAGCCAGAACATGCAGAAAAGTTGATGGAATGGATAACAAAGCCATCCTCATCCTCTGTCACCCAGGCTCATGGTAGTTTGTCTGCCAATGCAGCTGCCAAAGCGGCCTATTCCATTGGCTCCATGTCATCAGTCAATCCTTCCCTAGCCCCACCATCATGCACGGAGGAGTCCCCCGAACTGTTCGACCACAGTGTCGGGTACATGCTGCAAGAGGATGCACAGCGTTTTGAAGGCTCCGATGATGGGACCCAGGTTAAGGAAGGGAGTAACATGAGCCTAGAGAGAGGGGGGGTGCCCAAGAAGGACAAGAAACTGGCAGTCATGTTCCCCCAGCTGCAGCATACTGCCAAGTTTGCTCCAGTGAGGAGGAGGGAAGGGATGATGAGGTCACTGACTCTACTTGGGTCCCTGATAGAAGAAAGGAGGAGGGGAAGGGGGGGCACATCTCCAATTAGGCAGGATGCCCTCGAGGTGGCAGCTTTAGGGCAGTCACCCTATTGCATCACACCGCAGAGCTTCGCAAGTGCAGGGTGCTGCTGACTCCCTCTGTATTTTGAAAAGTTCTTTGGTGTGGGCTTTTTTGACACGTGTGCAGAAGATCGCACCGTTGCTGTTTGCAACCTATGTCTGAAGTGGATCAAGAGTGGCAAGAACAGCAGCCGCCTGGGCACCACATGCAGTCCAATGGCAACAGCACTAAAAAGACCAACATAAAAAAAGGCGGACCTCTCCTTGCTCCTCATCAGTTGGGATCTCAAACCCCACTATACATTCAGTCCTCAGAAACCTGCACTGAGAGGAATGAAGGTGTAGCAATAAGTGTCCCAAGTCCTTGCAGCCAATCTGCTAGCAGTACACCACTATCCGATTGTAGCAGGCAAATTTCCCTACCCCTGTTGCTAAACCGTAGAAAGAAATTCGCTCCCAGCCATCCACATGCCCAGCGGTTGAATGCTAGCTTGGCTAAATTGCTAGCACTGCAACTGCTGCCTTTTCAGCTGGTAGACTCTGCCGCCTTTCATGAATTTGTGGAATGTGCAGTACCTCAGTGGCAGGTTCCCAAATGCCATTTCTTTTAACGGAAGACCATTCCGGTTTCTCTACCAGCACGTGGAAGGCAATGTCTGGGCCTCGTTGGACAGGGCGGTCAGCAGTAAGGTACATATTACTGCTGACTCATGGTCCAACATGGACAGGGACATTACAATTTCTTCAGGGCACACTGGGTAACTGTGCTGGCAGCTGGGAAGGATGCAGGATAGGGTTCAGTATTGTTGGAGCTTGTTCTGCCACCACACCTCCAAAATGACCCATGTTCCCTGCCTGGTGGGCAACACGATCAGGCTTTGCGCGGCATTGCTGCCCACTTTGGGGATAGCTCCCATGACCTCTCCCTTATATCCGGTACTAGGCAACCCCCTATTTCAGCCAGGATGTGAAGAAATAACTATCGACAGTTAGTTAATATGGGATGCATTCATGCATAGAGCTTTATTCATAATGGGACCTGGCTGACAATAGGAGAACTGACTGAACAAAGGAATAGATTCAAACTTAAATTTTGGAGTGCATTACAGATTACCCAATTTCTCAGGTCCCTCCCAGAACCAGGACGGTTCATCCGACCCCTTACTACATTTGAAAAGCTCTGTAGTGGTAGAGGAGCAATATCCTATACACTTTCGTTAGTGGGTTACTAAATATGCAGTCGGAAACACATTCGCTGAAGTGTATTCGGGATTGGGAACGGGAGCTAGGGAAGACTTTTAGCCTGGAACAGCAACAAAGGATGATTACATTTATACATGAAACATCAAGATGTGCTAAAACACAGGAAACGAACTATAATATTTTTTCTAGATGGTACAAAACACCATAAAAACAAAAAAAAAAATCTGACCCCACAGATCGGTGCTGGAGATGTCAGAAAGAGAAAGGTACCATGTTACACATCTTTTGGGACTGTCCAAGGCTGAAAAGTTTTTGGGGGGAGATCCTAAAAATTCTTCAACGCTTCACAGACTCAACAATACCGGAAGAGCCAGCATTTTGCCTCTTACATGTTAATGACCTGTCGGAGAAGGCATACAAGGAATCAATTATTTGTCATCTTCTAGATGCTGCAAAAGCTTGTATACCACTAAAGTGGAAATCAACATTACCACCAACCATACAGATGTGGGCCTGTAGAGTGAGGGAGATTAGTAGATTGGAAGA
Source organism: Rana temporaria (assembly GCF_905171775.1). Lineage (NCBI taxonomy): Eukaryota > Metazoa > Chordata > Amphibia > Anura > Ranidae > Rana > Rana temporaria. The sequence goes on along the minus strand of NW_024404436.1, from coordinate 37,618 downwards.
TCTGGTGCTCTCCTCCCGCCATCAGCAAGAGAGATATTCCGGGACCTGGGGTTCCTGGAATGCCTTTCTCGCTTCTGACGAGGGAAAACTCTTCTCGACAATGCAACAAATATGTAGGAGAACTGAATAGAACAAGGATATAGGGTGGTGGAGTAGGCGGGGTCTTCGTACCTTCCGGCGGACAGAGTTAGATATATATGGGTATATGTATGTCTATATATGTTTTTAGTTAGGGGGGGGGGCTCTTTTTCCCTTTTTTTTTTTTAGGGGGATATATAGGGAAAGAATTATATAAGGCAGGCGACCCATGTGTTTAGTGTATCCAGCGTTATGACGACTCCCAATATCAGGAAGATAGGAGAGGGTTGTTTATTTTCCATAGGTATAAGATATGAGTATGATGTTTTACTTTGTGGATACCTATTGATGTGATGTATATATATGTTATGTTTATTGGTACACTATTGTTATATCATTATTGTTGGTTTGACATGGATCTGCCTCTTTTTATTGAAAATAAAATAGATATTTGTAAAAAAAAAAAAAATGAATCAGTCTTGGATCACCAGCTACCAAGCACCTGATGCTGATGTAACCGATTGATTTTTCTATGGATGTGGGATCCCTTGAAGACTGCCTATGCTGAGTGACTATCCTATTATGCTGAGTGACTATCCTATTCCTCCTCAATCTTGATGATGCTAGCTTCTACGAATATTTTTGGTTCAAGGTACCACTAACCAAGGCCCAATTTATCTGCCCCTGTTTAACAGAGGCATGTAATTACAATTTTTTATCTAATATTTCACAGCAGGACACGTTCCTATGCTCAACAAGAGTATCTGTGAGGGGTTGCAGTATTGTGGCACCACCACCAAGGCCTAAGACACAATTTTTCTGCCTCTGTTTAACAGGGGTGTAACGGAATGGCCCGTGACACTGAGAGACTTTTGAAGGATGAGGGGTACTCCTGTGCCAGCGTCACTAATAACTCTTGGGTTTAGGGTCACCCTGTGTCCCTTTTGGGCATAGGGTGACTGAGAAATATTAATTATAAATTACATGAGATGGGACATTACTGTTAATTCATGTATTGAGCCAGAAAATAAGGGACATATGTTGGATTGTTTTAGCATGGACAGTAATCCACAATACATTCCTTAATGTCTGCAAAGAACTAATATTCTCACCCTACCGGTCAATAATGACTCATTCCTCTGTGTAGCACAGGCTGTTGAGATGGTAATTGAGTCTGTACTGGGGTGAGGTGGATTTGAGCGTGGTAGACAGCCTGGCTCCTGAAAGACCTTTCATTAGGTATGCTAATACTGTTTGATGTGTGGAATGTGACTTCTCAGCTGTAGTAATTAGGTCATGTTAAAAAGGTGACAAAACGTCCGACATAGAAATGTGTATTCTGCAGGTGAATCACTTAGTATCGGAGTCCGGATGTCTGGGGAATAATTAGCTCAACAGGATGTCATTGTCTAAGAGAGTGTGTATTGAAGTGATGTGTGGGTGGAGAGTTCTTTGTTCCTTTGATTACTGTAACATGTTGTACTGTATATAAGACTGAGAGTTACCATTAAAAGTGTTCATTCATTTTGAAACCAGAGCTTGTGTTGTCTCGGTTATTCTGGGAAATGGGATGGATGGTTGGAGTGTCAGATAAGCTGTTGTGGTTGATGGAAGGGAAATCGTAAACGGTGGTGACCATTACAAGGTGCGTTCAATTAAAATTTTTGATCTAATATTTCACAGCAGGGCTCGTTCCAGCGCCCACCAAGAGTAACTGTGAGGGGTTACAGTGTTCAAGTACCACCAACACCTAAGGCCCAATTTTCGGCAGAGTATATAGTGCAGTCCGTATAGTATATACAGGCAGCCCCCTACTTTCAAACATTACATTACAGCCACAAGTAGTTTTAAACAAATTATTTTTGTTTAGAAATGTTATTCTGCTGCGGGACAGTTCTAAACACGGGAAAAAAATGCGCAACTTTACAGGCATACTATAGACACCCCCCAGGTACGAAATTGAAAGGAATATTTTACTTTAATTGTTTCGCTTTAAACATCATTATAATCACTTCTCCCGAGAAACAATTTTTTTTTTAAAACTTTTGTTGCATTGATACATGTCCCCTGGGGCAGGACCCGGGGCCCCAAACACTTTTTATGACAATAACTTGCATATAAACCTTTAAAATTAGCACTTTTGATTTTTCACATTCGTGTCCCATAGACTTTAACAGTGTTTTATTGCCAGTTCGCATGTTCTGCTGCAAACCGAACCGGGGTTGTTTCGGCTCATCCCTATAAATTAGACAGATAACTGAGAAGCCGCAGATGTCACTCGCTAACAAGCTTTTAGATGTTTTACGAAGTTCCAAGGAATGTCTATACAAGAGGAAATCTATATATTGTAAACGCCTAGAAGAGGCCACTTGGCATCCTGGCGTGAGTCGCTCCTTTCCCTGGTGAAATAAAAGGTTTGTTTTCCTGGAGTCCGTGTCCGGAGTCCATTCCTGGTTTCCCAGAACTCAAAGAGCCGTTTTGCTGCAACATTTATCTGGTGCATTGGCCGGGAAACCAGGTGTGACGGCTGTGACAGGTGACAACACCACCAGCAATTCTTCTCATTCCACCGACACACACACAACTTTTTTTTCTCTTCAATACATTTTTTTATTATAATTTTTACTTTTAAACAGATTACAGACATAGAATCAGGAAATAGTAAAAAGGTAGAAATGCGATTGGTCAGGAAAATGACTTGTCTGGAATGTGGAGGCGGAGTCAAACAATACAATACACAACGTGTTCCATTATTATAACAAAGTATTGTAGAAAAGATCACACCATAGAAAATGGGGGAAAAGGAGAAAATAAACCCGGATATTAAGGGGAAATTTGTGTACGAGGAACACCTTAACAATCTCCACCATTTTATTATCCAGGGCCTCTATCAGATAATATATGTTTGGGGTTTTATCTAATCTTCAGGCCTAAAATAATACAAAAACATCTGACAGTGAAAGGGTTAATGTGAGCTAGATGGGATCACTCTGCTGTGCTCACACATTAGAGCTCCCCCTAGCTGCAGCCTGGTAATAACATTGCTAGGAGGTCTATTCATTTATCTGCTCCACACTTCCCATCTTTATATAAACGTCTCCTGACATTTAGGGGTCTATTCATAAAATATGTGCATAGCAATTCCCCCGGGGAAAGTCCATGTACATTCCTTCTGTGTGAATGGGGGAAAGATGAATGCTATTATGATATTTGCTGTGCTGGTCGAACGGTTTCCATTCATTTACAATGGAAATGATTGCATTTGGCCACTAGATGGAGATAATTTCTATGCTACTTAGTGCCATCTAATGGCCAAATGTGGTATTTTCTGTTTTACGTCAATGGTCGGTATTAAAACCACAGGGGCAGATTTTTGCCACTAGATGGAGCCGATGATCCCATATTTGTCATGATTGGAGGAACGCGTGTCACATTCATTCTACAATTTGTTTTATAATAGATCCCTAAATGTCTGTGAAATCTTCCACCACAAAATGTACTCAGTCAATGAGAGGGAATGACTCCATTTTTATTTTTCTCCGACTATCAATGGGCAACATGGTACAACACTTCATCCATGTCTTTGGTGATCTCTGATCTCCTTATGAAGTGTTTCTTACATTATGAAGATCAGCCATGGAGTATATCTGAGGTGTACGGGTGAAACTCGAAAATCTGAATATTGTGCAAAAGTTCATTTATTTCACTAATACAACTTAAAGCGGGAGTTCACCCATTTAAAAAAAAAAAAAAAAATCTCCCCTTAGCTTCCTGCTCGTTCGGTCTAGGGGAATCGGCTATTTATATTAAAATAGGTGCAGTACTTACCCGTTTTCGAGCTGTATCTTCTTCCGTCGCTTCCGGGTATGGGTCTTCGGGAGCGGGCGTTCCTTCTTGATTGACATTCTTCCGAGAGGCTTCCGACGGTCGCATCCATCGCGTCACTCGTAGCCGAAAGAAGCCGAACGTCGGTGCGGCTCTATACTGCGCCTGCGCACCGACGTTCGGCTTCTTTCGGAAAATCGTGACGCGATGGATGCGACCGTCGGAAGCCTCTCGGAAACCTGTCAATCAAGAAGGACCGCCCATTCCCGAAGCCCATACCCGGAAGCGACGGAGAGGATGCGTCTCGTAAACGGGTAAGTACTGCACATATTTTAAAATAAATTGCCGATTCCCCTAGTAATAACGAGCAGGAAGCGAAGGGGGAAAAGTGCCCTCTAAGGGTGAACCCCCGCTTTAAGAGGTGAAAGTATGACAGAGACTCATTACATGCAAAGCAAGAGGGTTCAAGCCGTGATTTGTCATCATTGTGATGATTGTGGCTTCCAGCTCATGAAAACCCCAAATCCACAATCTCAGAAAATTAGAATATTGTGAAAAGGTGGAATATTCTCGGTGTAAAGTGTCCCCCTCTAATCAGATAATTAAGACATAACACCTGCAAAGGGTTCCTGAGCCTTTAAATGGTCTCTCAGTCTGGTTCAGTAGGAATCACAATCATTGGAAAGACTGCTGAGCTGACAGTTGTGCAGAAAACCATCATTGACACTCTCCATAAGGAGGGAAAGCCTCAAAAAAGATAATTGCAAAAGAAGTTGGATGTTCCCAAAGTGCTGTATCAAAGCACATTAATAGAAAGTTCTGTGGAAGGGAAAAGTGTGGAAGAAAAAGGTGCACAAGCAGCAGGGATGAGCGCAGCCTGGAGAGGATTGTCAGGAAAAGGACATTCAGAAGTGTTGGACTTTCACAAGGAGTGGACTGAGGCTGGAGTCAGAGCATCAAGAGCACCACACACAGACGGGTCCTGGACATGGGCTTCAAATGTCGTATTCCTCTTGTCACCCCACTCCTGACCAACAAACGTCAGAAGAGTCTTACCTGGGCTAAAGATAAACACACCTAGTCTGGTGCTCAGGGGTCCAAAGTCCTCTTTTCTGATGAGAGTAAATTTTGTATCTCATTTGGAAACCAAGGAGCCGGAGTCTGAAGGAAGAATGGAGGAAACCAAGGAGCCGGAGTATGGAGGAAACCAAGGAGCCAGAGTCTGGAGGAAGAATGGAGGAAACCAAGGAGCCGGAGTCTGGAGGAAGAATGAAGGAAACCAAGGAGCCAGAGTCTGGAGGAAGAATGGAGGAAACCAAGGAGCCGGAGTCTGGAGGAAGAATGGAGGAAACCAAGGAGCCGGAGTCTGGAGGAATAATGGAGGAAACCAAGGAGCCAGGAGTATGGAGAAAGAATGGAGGAAACCAAGGAGCCGGAGTCTGGAGGAAGAATGGAGGAAACCAAGGAGCCGGAGTGTGGAGGAAGAATGGAGGAAACCAAGGAGCCGGAGTATGGAGGAAGAATGGAGAGGCACACACTGCAAGATGCTTGAAGTCCAGTGTGAAGTATCCCAGCTCGGCAGGGATACGAGTGAGGAAAAAATGCCCCCCCCCCCCCTCCATAGCATAGCAGGGAGTCAAAACGTCACTTCCGCCCATGCTTCTTAAAGGCACATTTTCTTGTTGTCAATTTTTTAAATGACAAATGTATTTTTATTTTTTTTGCATTTTAGTCTGTATATGAGATGTAACGTTTTTTTGACCCCCAGATCTCATATATAAGAGGACCTGTCATGCTTTTTTCTATTACAAGGGGTGTTTACATTCCTTGTAATAGGAATAAAAGTCACCCATTTTTTTTTTTTGTGTAAAAATTAATAAAATAAAAATAAATAAGAAAACAATTTTTTTTAAAGCACCCCGTCCCGACGAGCTCGCGCACAGAAGCGAACGCATACGTGAGTAGCGCCCGCATATGAAAACGGTGTTCAAACCACACATGTGAGGTATCACCATGATCGTTAGAGCGAGCGCAATAATTCTAGCCCTAGACCTCATCTGTAACTCAAAACATGCAACCTATGAAATTTTTTAAACGTCGCCTACGGAGATTTTTAAGGGTAAAAGTTTGTCGCCATTCCACGAGCGGGCGCAATTTTGAAGCGTGACATGTTGGGTATCATTTTACTCGGCGTAACATTATCTTTCACAATATAAAAAAAAATTGGGCTAACTTTACTGTTGTCTTATTTTTTATTCAAAAAAGTGAATTTTTTCCACAAAAAGAGCGCTTGTTAGATCGCTGTGCAAATACGGTGTGACAAAAAGTATCGCAATGACGCCATTTTATTCTCTAGGATTGTAACTGGACATTACCACGGAGCTCAGCGGTGTGATCGAGTGAGAGCGCCCTGCTGGTTTGCAGATTCAGGCGACACGCTCTCCAGCTCTATGAATGTGAGCTCTGTAGTCACAGGAAGAGGGCGTGTCCTCAGACTGTGGTGATGCCTGAAGGGTTGCCTAGGCAACAGGCAGGTATATAAGGTTTCATCTCATTTGACCCACCCATCTACTGACGAAGGCCAATGAGAGGCCGACACGCGTTTAGAAGGGAGGAGCCCTATCTGTGACGTCAGGCGAAGCGCCGTGGGTCTAGATCGGCGGTGAATGAGCTGGTGATTTGATACTTGCTGTTTTTATTGTTATTTCTTGTAAGTGTAACTTTTTAGGGGACTCTAGCTATGACTAAGCACTAGTTTCAGTGCGAAACGCGTCAGCAGTCGGGTTTTATTTTGCTGTGACTTGTAGTGCTGTCCTTCTTTTAATAAAGGCGACAATTTGTTCAGAGTGCGGCTGTCCAGAGACAATTTTTGTTCCTGTGTAACTTTTTAGGGGGGGCTTTTATAATAAATTCAGAAGCAGAGAGCACTAGGGTACTTGTGTTTTTTCTCTCATGTCCTTCCCCCCGGGATATAGAAGTGGAATTGATTATTAATAAGTGAATGGAGGAAGGTGGTGTTTGGAGACAATTTATACGTTGATTCCCCACACAGAGGTGCAGTCTGGAGACTGTAGGAATTACTACCATTGGTAAAGTGGACGGATCGTGATCGGACACAAGGAGTGATCTGTCTATGAGTTTTATACTCACCCTTGAGGTGAGCATGCATTTTAGCAGGTGGGGGTGCGCACTGAATATTGGATCCATTTAAATCGGATTTTTTCACAGCGGTGACAGCTTTGGAAACCTTCATATGAACTGTTTTTTTATCATTTATTTCTTTTTTCATAAATAGTTTTATGGAATGTATAATTATTTGTTTCTATAAGATTTATAGATACGCAGCGCTGCACTATTTTCACACAATTAATACGCAGCTTCTACTTTTCAGAGGTGCGATATCGTTCTCTGTACAATCCGTGTTTTATTGATTGCATGGAATATTGGAATTTTCTGAGATTGTGGATTTGGGGTTTTCATGAGCTGGAAGCCACAATCATCACAATGATGACAAATCACGGCTTGAACCCTCTTGCTTTGCATGTAATGAGTCTCTCTCATATATTAGTCTCGCCTTTTAAGTTGCATTAGTGAAATAAATTAACTTTTGCACCATATTCAAATTTTTCGAGTTTCACCCGTATATCAGGGTGTGCTTCTTCCCCACATGTCCAGCAACATTCACATACAAGACATTTCCCGCACTCACTAATACACCTCGAGGGGTTGTGTGGCACCCCTGATGTACAGGAAGACAGGACTTCAGTGAGGAACAATTCCCTCACTCAGGACAGGAAAAAGGCTTCTCCCCCGTGTGAGATCTCTGATGTGTGGAAAGATGGGACTTCTGTGAGGAACATTTCCCTCACTCAGGACAGGAATACGGCTTCTCCCCTGTGTGAGATCTCTGATGTCTGTAAAGAGTGAACTTCACTGAAAAACATTTCCCGCACTCAGAACAGGAAAAAGGCTTCTCCCCCGTGTGAGATCTCTGATGTGTGGAAAGACTGGACTTCTGTGAAAAACATTTCCCGCAGTCAGAACAGGAAAAAGGCTTCTCCCCCGTGTGAGATCTCTGATGTGTGGAAAGATGGGACTTCATTGAAAAACATTTCCCGCAGTCAGAACAGGAAAAAGGCTTCTCCCCCGTGTGTATTCTCTGATGTTTGGAAAGCCTGGACTTCACTGAAAAACATTTACCACACTCAGGACAGGAATACGGATTCTCCCCCGTGTGAGTTCTCTGATGTGTGGAAAGCTTGGACTTCTCTGAAAAACATTTCCCGCACTCAGAACAGGAAAAAGGCTTCTCCCCCGTGTGAGATCTCTGATGTGTGGAAAGCTTGGACTTCTCTGAAAAACATTTCCCGCACTCAGAACAGGAATACGGCTTCTCCCCCGTGTGTGATCTCTGATGTTTGGAAAGACTGGACTTATCTGAAAAACATTTCCCGCACTCCGAACAAGAAAAAGGCTTTTCCCCCGTATGAGATCTCTTATGTGTGGAAAGATGGGACTTAAATTCAAAACATTTCCCGCACTCAGAACAGGAAAAAGGCATCTCCCCCGTGTGAGATCTCTGATGTGTGGAAAGCTTGGACTTCATTGAAAAACATTTCCCGCACTCAGAACAGGAAAAAGGCTTCTCCCCCGTGTGAGATCTCTGATGTGTGGAAAGACTGGACTTCACTGAAAAACATTTCCCGCATTGAAAACAGGAAAAAGGCTTCTCCCCCGTGTGAGATCTCTGATGCGTGGAAAGACTGGACTTATATTCAAAACATTTCCCACATTCAGAACAGGAAAAAGGCATCTCCCCCGTGTGAGATCTCTGATGTGTGGAAAGCTTGAACTTCATTGAAAAACATTTCCCGCACTCAGAACAGGAAAAAGGCTTCTGCCCCGTGTGAGATCTCTGATGTGTGGAAAGATAGGACTTCTCTGAAAAACATTTCCCGCACTCAGAACAGGAAAAAGGCTTCTCCCCCGTGTGAGCTCTCTGGTGTCTGGAAAGCTTGGACTTCATTGAAAAACATTTCCCACACTCAGGACAGGAATACGGCTTTTCTCCTGTGTGAGATTTTTTATGCCTATTAAGATTGTATTTAGAATGGAAACACTTCCCGCACTCAGTACAGGAAAACCTCTTCTCTGTTGGAAAGACGGCACCGTCCCGCACAGTCTGAGGTTCCTCAGTATAAGAGGAATACGATGGTCTGGCACCGTCCCGCACAGTCTGAGGTTCCTCAGGATAAGAGAAATACGATGGTCCGGCACCGTCCCGCACAGTCTGAGGTTCCTCAGGATAAGAGGAATACGATGGTCCGGCACCGTCCCGCACAGTCTGAGGTTCCTCAGGATAAGAGGAATACGATGGTCCGGCACCGTCCCGCACAGTCTGAGGTTCCTCAGGATAAGAGGAATACGATGGTCCGGCACCGTCCCGCACAGTCTGAGGTTCCTCAGGATCAGAGGAATACGATGGTCCATCTACACTGTGTGGTGCCAGATGGACATTTGAGGTAGTCGGGTTTTCTCCTGGACTATACTGTGTGATGTCCTCATCTTCTACTTTACAGTCTGGAGACAAAGTGAGACAATCCTCTGAGGTTTTCCTCATCTCCCGTCCATCTACTAAAATAGAAATACAAAGATTATTACTAGACATGAGCTGATTGGTTCCCCTAAACCAGGACTCCGCCCACATCAGGCAGCTTTGTCTCTGAGGATCTTACAATTCCCCCCTCAAGGTAACTAGTAAATGGCTCCTCTGATCTCCTACCAGATCATTTCTTTATTCATGGACCTTAGTCAGAGAGTGAGGAAACAACGAGAACTGTATTTTATAGGAGTGACAGTGATGAGGGGATTATAGGACGAGGGTCAGGAGTATGTAATGTACAACATAGAGTATATAGTGCAGGGGTCAGAAGTTGTTGAAAAAAGTTATTTTTAAATGAGTAGTGATTTTTGTATTTTTAAAGTGAAAGCCTAAAAATTCCTTCCAATATAGTGCCTGGGGGGTCCCCTTAGCCCCCTTTCACACTTGTGCGACTTTTCCCACGATTTCGGACTGCAAAATCCTATGACAAATCGTTCTCCATGATTTTCAATGACTACCGTTCATACTGGCACAACTTTAAGTTGTGCCTACTTCAAAGTAGGACCTACTTTGGTCCGATTTTGATGCCACTTACACAGGCATTCATTGGAATCGCGCAACTTTGAAGTCACACAAGTGTGAAAGGGGCATTAGTCTAAATGTAAAGTGGTGGATCTGTACCGTGTCTAGAATCTGCTGCAGCAATAATTGAATTTATAAATCCGAAACATTTTTTAATTTTTCCTGCCTTTATTTTGCTCAGCAACAATTGGGGAGCCAGCGTGTACGATGAGGCCACAATGTAGTGCACCGGGAACAAGATTAGAGATTTTTTGGATACATTCTGGAGTCACTTTGGATAGAAGTAACGGGTGCATTAAAATTGGTCTTTGGGTGTTGTGGGGCCTTCACACCGTAACCCTATAGAGATAATCTTGATGAAAGCAAGAATTCGGCTTGCTGTAAAAAAGCTGAGTTACACTTACCGGTAACTCCTTTTCTGAGAGTCTTCCATGAGACCTAGGGCTCCTCCTACCAGGACAGGAAACACGTTACCCCCACCAGATAAAGGGCGGTCCTCCAGGTCCCATGTAAGGCCCCGTATACCATCGGATCTATCCGCTGAAAACTGTCCGGCTGCTGCAGATCCGCTGCGTCCGGCTGCCGGATTTCTGTCTGATGGTTGTACACACCATCAGATAGAAATCCGCGTGTAAACAATACTCGGGGCGTGGCCGCGACGATGACGCGGCGACGTGGGCGGCCTTGAAGTTTAAAGCTTCCACGCATGCGTCGATTCAGTACGACGCATGCGGGGGATGGCGGTCGGTCGGACGTGTCCGGTGAGTCTGTACAGACGACCGAACACGTCCGATGGATAGATTTCCAGCGGACAGATTGGTTAGTATGCTAACCAATTTTGGTCCGCTGGAAACTGTCCAATCCGCCGGACAATTGTCCGCTCGGGCCTACACACGACCAGATCGATCCGCTGGAACTGTCCGGCAGACAAATATCAGCGGACAGATCCGGTCGTGTGTACAAGGCCTCAGTCTTCTCGAGAATCGTAGGACTTCCCTGAAAAACATATCCATAATACACATAACTTCCAGACAAAATCTGGCTGTCCTGGAAGACTCTCAGAAAAGGAGTTACCGGTAAGTCTAACTCAGCTTTTCTCTCAGGTGTCTTCCAGGACAGCCCAATGAGACGATGAGCCAGAACTTACCAGTCTAGGGTGGGACAACTGCCTAAAGGACCTCTCGACCAAAAGCCTGCTCCTGAGCAGATAGGAGATCCAGGCGATAATGTTTAATGAAGGTCGAATAACTGGACCATGTGGCAGCCCTGCAAAAAAAATTCCGGTGAGGCACCAGCTCTCTCAGCCCAAAACGCAGACAAGGCTCTTGTTGAATGCTCAGTGACAAAAGGTTGTAAGCAACGATGTCCTGCGATCTGTGGAATGTAGTGGCGGCCACCTTAGGCAAAAGACCTGCATCAGTTCTTAAAACAAAACGAATATCAAAAATCGTGAGGAACGGCTCCCTCACTGATAAGGCCTGTACCTACGAGCTGAGGTAATTGCTACCAAAAAAATTGTTTTTAAAGTAAGTAACTTAATAGAAATATCCTCTAGGGCAGGGGTGGGCAAACTTTTTGACTTGCCGCAATGGGTTCATATATTGGACCCGGAGGCCGGACCATATATATATATTTTTGAATACTGTACTGTATTAAATACTGTACTTTATATATACACATAGCAATAGGGTACAGTATAAAAAAATATGTATATATAAGTACAGTGTTTAATACAGTAGTAAAAATATATATATATATACACACACATAGCAATAGGGTACAGTGGTACAATATATATATATTACAAACCCTCTCTTTGAAGAAACCTAACATTTGATTTTGCCTAATAACTTTTGTTAGCTAGTAAAGAATATCAATCAATTTCAACTCCAATCTCCTTTATCTTGTTGCTGCGCAGCTAGACCGCCCTTACTGAATCCATGCTGGGGCTTGTAGTTCTGAGGGGAGCTGGCCGTGGACCTGTGGGTCCTGCTGGCCATCACCAGCTCCCAGGAGGATCTACAGGCCATGGCCATCTCCCAGCAGGAGCCACAGTGTTGATGCCTAGGCCTACCCCAACCTCTCACAAAGTAGAAATAAAATGGATACTGTGTAATGCTCCTCTTACCTTAACTATGGGTACTGTAGCTGGTTACCGCATTCTCTGTGGCTGGCTCCTGTGGGTGGCTGGCTAACACCCTGCTGTGGCTGGCTGGCTCCCTGGTGTGGGTGGCTGGCTGGCATCCTGCTGCGGATGGTCACCGTGGCTGGGTGGCTCCTGTAAGTGGCTGGCTGAATCCCTGCTGTGGGTGGGTCACCGTGGCTGGCTGGTTTCCTGGTGTGGGTGGCTTGCTCCCTGCTGTGGGTCAGTGGGTGGGTGGCTGGCATGGTGCACCCCTGCTGTAGGGTGGTGGGTGGCTGGCGCCTGGCTCCCTGCTGCAGGTGGATGGCCTGGCTCCCTGCTACAGGTGGATGGCCTGGCTCCCTGCTACAGGTGGATGGCCTGGCTCCCTTCTGTAGCTTAGTGGGTGGCTGGCACGGTGCCCCCTGCTGTGGCTGACAGAGGGAGGCGGTGGACAGAGGGGGAAGGGCGGACAGAGGGGGACGGGCAGACAGAGGGGGGGTGGGCTGACAGAGAAACAGGCGGGCAGAGGGGGTGGGCTGACAGTGGGACGGGCTGACAGAGGGGGGGTAGGCTGACAGAGGGACGGGCGGACAGAGGGGGTGGGCTGACAGAAGGGCGGGGGGACGGGCTGACAGAGGGGGACGGGCTGACAGAGGGGGGGTAGGCTGACAGAGGGACGGGCAGACAGAGGGGGGGTGGGCTGACAGAGGGAGAGGGGGTGGGCTGACAGAGAAATAGGTGGACAAAGGGGGTGGGCTGACATGCGGACGGAGGGGGGACAGGCTGACAGGGGGACAGGCCGACGGAGGGGGGGATGGGCTGACAGAGGGACATGGGCTGACAGAGGGACAGGCGGACAGATACAAAACAAATACATATTTTAAAAAATATGTCTCAGCTAAATGTTTTGTATGTGCAGATGAACTGGCTGATGAAATTGCACTGTCACCAGAATCAATGAGACAGCTAAACAAATCAGAGAGGGGTGGGCTGAGAGAAACCCCACAGTGCACTAGCAAGAGAAGCGTGACTCTGGCAGCAAGATGATACGATCACCCACAGTCTCAGACCAGCCAGCCCCGCCTGCCCGCATCCACACGCCAGCTCCGCCGAGCCAATCGCACGGCGCTCCCGTAAACTCGAGTCCCAGAATGCCACAGCGGGACCACATGAACCTGGTCGGCCAATCACAGTGCGCTTGTGTAGACTACAATTCCCAGAAGCCACTGTATGCAGCCGGACTCCGCGGCCATGCCCCTGGCTGACTCCCTCTAAGTCACTAGCGCTCCGCGGGCCGGATTAAAAGGTCCGCCGGGCCGTATACAGCCCGCGGGCCGTAGTTTGCCCAGTCCTGCTCTAGGGGCTCAAAAGGAAACTCTACCAGAGTTTGAAGCACTGGTGACAGGTCCCATGTTGGACAATTTCTCACCACTACTGGCCTGGCCCTAGAAATGGATTTGAAAAATCGAGCTATAGTGGGATTTTCCAGGAGAGAAAACTGGAGGAAAACACTGATAGCCGCCGCCTGTACCTTTAAGGTACTAACTGAAAGACCCTTGTCGACACCCTCTTCAAAAATTCCAAAATAGAAGGAACATCATGCGTTGATTTTTGATTTTCTGATAACCATGAGTTAAACTTTTTCCTAACCTTGGAATATATGGCTCTGGTTTTCTGCAATTCACCAGAGTCTTGACTACTTTGTCAGAGAGAACTTCTGGAATAAGTCTGATTGGCGGGAAGGCGTAGCATAGGTCGAATGGCAATGGATTCTCCAGAGCATCGATCCTCAATGGTTGATCTGCTGGGTTCAGAGAAAATAACTCCTCTGTCTTGCGGTTGCCCTGGTTTGCGAACAGATCCGTTTCGGGACAACCCCATTTGTCGTGATCTCCGCAAATACCTCGGGATTAAGAGACCAATTGTCTTGATCCACCTTGTAGCGACTGAGATAGTCTGCCAGACAGTTTTGCGTCCCCTTCAGGTGCACTGCTGTAATTGAGGCTAGATTCTCTTCTGCCCATGATAAAATCTCCTGGGCAATAGATTGAAGAATCCGACTCCTCGTGCCTCCCTGTTTGTTGCGATGTTGTCGGTTAGGATCTGGAGATTGTGACCCCTGATCTCCGTCTGAAAAACTTGCAAGGCTCTCTGAACCGCTATAAGCTCTCTCTGGTTCGGTGAAGCTTTTGTGTCCCCTTCAGGGACCATTCTTCCTGTGCGACCTTGTTGCTGAGGTGGGCTCCCCATCCCCAAGAACTCACATCCATGGTGATCCTCTGGGATACAGGAAAGGACCATGGTAGACCTCTTGTTAGGTGTAGATCTGTCCTCAACAAGCTTATTTTTACCTTGGCATGTAACAAGACTCTTGACTCCAGAGACCTCGCGTCTCCGTCCCAGTTCTTCAGAAGAAACATCTGTAATGGTCTTTGATGGAATCTTGCCCATGGTACTGCAGGGAAACACGAGGTCATCAGACCTACTGTCCTTGAAACTTCCATCAGCGAGACCGACTGATTGGTCTGTAAGGCTGAAACTGCTTGCAACATCTTCGAGACCTTCTCCTGTGGGAGAAAAACTTTTTGGTCTACTGAGCAAAAGTCGTAACCCAGATACTTTACATTCTGGGCCGGATTTAAGGAAGACTTCTCTCTGTTTATCAACCAACCTAGGGATTGAAAGAAGTCTTGTACAGTCTGGAGATCTTCTAGCAATTTTTGATAAGACCCTGCCACGACTAGGAGGTCATCCAGGTAAGGGATGATAGTTATCGCCTTTAATCGTAGAGGAGCCAACGCTTCCCCCAACACTTTTGTGAAAATGCGTGAGGCTGAAGACAGACCGAAGGGGAGGGCTTGAAATTGAAAGTGCCGAATCTCTGTTCTCATTTTGACTGCTATTCTCAGGAATCTTTGGAATGCTGGATGGATAGGGACGCGCAGATAAGCATCCCTTAAATCCAAAGTGGCCATGAAGCAGTTTGGGTAAAGCAGGTTTTTGATTGAGAACACTGTCTCCATACGAAAGTGCTTGTACCTGATCGATCAGTTTAGAGACCGAAGGTTCAGAATAAGCCGATACTTTCCTGACGGCTTTCTGATAACAAAAATATGGGAATAAAACCCCTTGCTCTGATCTGAGTGGGGAACAAGGATTTACCGATCTTGGGGAGGGGAGGTGATCAATAGTCGCTCTGGTGGGTGGCAAGAGAATTCCAGCCTGTACAACTTGGCTACTAGGTCCAGGATGAAAGGACTTGAGGTGACTGCTGCCCACTGTGGGAGAAAGGCCCTCAATCTTCCTCCCACTGGGAGACGCTGGTCACTGTGGCTTGGTGGGCTGTTGAAGTGGGTTAAACAAGACACCCCCTCTACCTTTGCCCATGTGCCTGGTCCAATGTTTTTTTGGGCCTGTTGTGCTCATCTCTAGGACCTTGCTGCCTGCTTTGGCCATACATTTTTTTTCTGGCTGTCGGCTTTGTCTTGTTTTATGGAAATGCCTTTTTTTCTATCGGCCGTACGTTCCAGTGCCTCCTGAAGACCTGGGCCAAAAAGATGATCCCCTGTTAAGGGAAGCCCTCATAGGCGTAGCTTAGAGGCTGCATCACCTGACCAGGTTTTCAGCCACAGGCTTCTTCTGGCCGAATTTACTAAGGCCAAAGTCCTGGCTGTCATTCTTATCGACTCTGCAGAAGAATAAGCTAAATACCCTACGGTAAGAAAAAGGAGAGGAAAAGATTTCAGAAGAGGTACCTGCCAACAGATGGGTTTGTATTTGTGTCAGCCATACCTCTAAATTTCTGGCTACACAAGTGGAGGCCAGAGCCAGTTTAAGACTCCCAACCACTGAATCCCAGGCTCTGAAGAAGGATATCCCCTCTCTTATCCATCGGTCCTTAAGCGCGCCCAGATCGTCAAGCGCCAGGTCTGAATTTTTTGAATCTTTTGAAAGAGGTGCGTCTAACTTTGGATTTTTGTTCCACGGCTGCGCTGCATCATCAAATGGAAACCTTCTTTTTAGGTTACCAGAAAAGAAAGGTTTTCTCTCTGGATTCTCCCACTCCAGCTTGATAGTATCAAGGAGGGAACTGTGCACTGGAAAGGCTTTAGATTTCTTTTTGAGCAAACCTTTGTACATAAGGTCATGTTTAGACAATCGTACCTCCTCCTCTTCCATTTCAAGAGTTGTATAGATAGCCTTTAATAAGTCATCTATGTCTTCCAAAGACAACTTAAACATTGAGCCCCTAGAGGATCCTCTATCCCTGGGCCATGTATCTGACCCTGATTCTTCTGGAGAAGAATGGGTAGATCTGACTTCAGCCTCAGAGTCTTCACTCTCTACACTCTGCTGTGGAGCGCTAACGACTGAAGGCTTTCTATATGAGGATGGACCCTGTGTGGGAGCCTGAAACTTGTCAATTCGATTTTTAAAAGAGCTAAAAGGTAGACGTAAGCTCATCTCTGACCGAAGTCAGCATTTTTTGACAGGAGGCTACTTACTGGGTCATCCTTTACTAGGCCTTCTATACAGGTGCGGCAAACTGCATTGCTCCATGCGGGGCTCAATTTGTTTCCGCAAACCGCACATTTTCTTTTGCGCTTGGGTCTTGGTCTACAAGACAAAACAAATAACCCAAAATAAAAACCTAAACCACCAAACACTCCATAACACCACATGCAGGAGGAAGAAAAATGTGTCCGCTAACACCAAATCCTATGATTGGGGGGGGGGGGGGTAAAAACACTCACAAAGATAGCAAGAGAGTGATAACAAACACTCCAGGCTTACCTGAGAGGTGCTGGTGTTGGAGACCGCATCCGCTGCCTGTGCAGGTACTGCAGACGTATCCATCCCTCTGGTCGTTCACAGCCTCTGCAACTTCCACCATCAAACACCAGCATCCCCTGTTCACGCCGTTTATGGAGACAGGAACCAGCATCTCCGGAGCCCAATGATGACGTTGGACGACCCGGAAGTGACCCTCGCCGGATACTTACTATGGGCCAGCTTGGAGCACAGAAGCTCCCCCCCCTCGAGCGCCACGGCTTCCTCTTTCCCCTGCACTTACCAGCCACGCTGTCAGAGGGGAAAGGATACCACTATGCTGCCTATGCAACACGCGCACTGGGGCCCGACGTTACAGCGGTCTTGGCCCTCTCCAGGCACTGAGAAAAGGGGACAGCAGTGTACCAACTTCCCCAGCGGAGACTGCTTCTGGCAGAGGATGAAAAGGTCAGTGAAACACCCCAAAAAGGGCCAATAAAGCCCTTGCTCGTAAGACCTATGGGACAAAGTTCCAGGAAACATGTTACCCTCCATCCGGAGGAAACACTAATATTGACATGGGGCCTGGAGGACCGCCCTTTTATCTGGTGGGGGTATCGTGTTTCTTGTCCTGGTAGGAGGAGCCCTAGGTCTCATGGGCTGTCCTGGAAGATGCTTGAGAGAAAATTGCAATGATATGCACCTGTCAGACAGTGCCAAGGGAACGTCTGCCCCTCTTTGTTGTCTTCCCAGACATTAATGGGAGGGAGGGGGCGGTGCTTATAAGCAAATGTAAAGGAGAAGTTAAAATCTGTATGTAGATGCACTTTAATCAATGTAAAGAGGTGTTTGGTGCCCTTTAATTTGAGAACTCACACTACACAGACACACTCCACAGATACAATATAATATACTGCAATATAATGTGCCAAATGTACAGTGACGCACAGAACTATATGGCGTTAAACTGGCAGTAACACAGAGTTACTTTTATAATGTGGGGTGGGAATGAACCATGATTGGATAAAGTCATGATGACAGTGTCCAAATCATGACTCCGACAGTGCTCTGTGCCCTAAATGGCTGAAGCTTTCACTGCTTCAGCCAATCAGGGCTTGCAATGCACTGTTTAGCGCTGCAATGCATTGTGGTCGGTTCGGGGGGCCAAACAAACGGTCTAACGTCCTGGATGTTTTGGCAGTTTCCCCAAACGACGATACAACGAAAGTTCGGTCCGAACTTATGCCGAACTGTTCAACCATCCCTAGTCAGGACTCATGATATTGGTGTTCAGTAATCAGTGGTGGATGAAATGTTTACTGGAGACAAGTTGCAGAGATCCCACATCGCTGCCTCCCATCTCCTGAGACTGGGTCTGCAACTATACAGACATATCCCTCCACCCGACACAGACGGACAAATAACAGAGCAAGTAACCCGGGAGAATTGTTCTGTCAGAGATCTCACTAGACCCCGGGCATGGGGCAGAAGACCCAAGGTACATACCCAAGGTTTCTAGGTCAAGCAAACCCTATGGTGAAAATCAACATTTTGCTGCCAGCTGAAAACCAGAATCTCCATAAATCCAGTCTAGAGACATAAATTGCGTCTGCAGCACAGAGAAGGAAGATTATCCGAGAGAAATACAGGAATACAGGACGGGGAACACAGCTCAGGAAAGTGACCAGGGGATTACAGGCTGATATCACCCAGTCCCCACCCTACTCTGGACCAATCAGTGAGCAGTATGGGCGGAGGAATGGATTTATTGTTAATGACCCACCTGTGCTGATCTCTGTAGGAGTGTCCTCCTCTATAAATGTCCCCGTTATTCCATCCTCCTCCATAGACTGCTGATCATCCCTCACATACGTTTCTTCTTCTTCTGATTTCACCTCAAGTTCTATATCGATTGAATCTCCACTCTAAACCAAGAGAATGAGAGAGAAAATCATCTGTAAGATATAAACTTACATACAAAATCCACACATCATCTCCACCAGTCCATGTTCTAGATGTTCCAATCCACCAACCTTTAAATAAGGAGGTATGGTGTGACCTTCCTGTGTGGAATCCCGGGAATACAGAGGACGGGGACATCTCTCCGAGGGGTTCCTGGTATTAGGTGGCTCCATCATATCCTTGTGTCCTTCTGAAAACTCCTCCATCCCTCCATACTCCTCATCCTCCTCTTTATACTCTTCTTTAACAACAATATTATCATCCCCGAGGTTTCCACTCTGAATATATAATAAAACATTTATTATAATAAACATGTTTGTGTATAAATCATAACCACCAATAATTGTTCCTCATCTACCTGATGATGGTGGGGGATGGTGTGACCTTCCTTCATCACCCCATCCTCATCATCCTCCTCCTTTATCTCTTCTTTAACCTCAACTTTAGAATCTCTCAGGTCTCCACTCTGAATATAGAATAAAAATGACATCAATGGTAACAATGCAGATAATGTACAGATCCTAATGATACTATCAGTGATTGTCACTCATCTACCTGATGATGGTGGGGGATGGTGTGACCTTCCTGTGTGGAATCCCGGGAATACAGAGGACGGGGACATCTCTCTGGTGGGTTCCCATTACTGGATCCATCTGTAGGAAACACACACACTGACTGAATACATTGTTTCTATGTGTTTATCAGATGATGGGGGATCTAGGTGGAGCCTCCGTACTGCTCTCTCCTTTACAATAAAGTCTCCTCTTACCCGGTGATGTGAGGGGCGGCTGATTGTCCATCATGACGTCCTTGTAGAGATCCTTGTGTCCTTCTAAATACTCCTACATAGGGAAATAGACAGTGACATCACCTGATACTTACAAAGATAAAGTCATCATCCAGACACACCCCTTGTGTTGAACCTTCACAGACATCAGGAATAGTTATTTCCTCCTCCATAAAGATTATAAAATCAAAATCAAGTATCATAAGTCCACCTCTAAAAAAGAAACCCAACCCGTATTATCGTATAATCTGTTAGTATAAACTGAAATGAAGAGAATGTTCCGGCCCTGTAAGTGGGGGAATGTTCTGACCCTGTAGGGGTTAATCTAGGTCTCCACAGTCCACACTATATATGCGTGTATCATCATCTGCTGGAGATAAAAGACGTCACAGTGACTATGGAGGAAGAGGACGGACATGACGGGGTAACTGGGTGTAAATAGAAAATAAGATCTTATTACCTCCTCTGCTGCCGATTCCAAAGATGTCTCCTCACTACTTCCTCCCGACTCACCTCTCACCCGGAACTTCCTGTCTGTCCCTGACATCATTTCCTGTCTCTATGGTAAAGTGAGAAGATCACCACCTTGTGGAGCTCAGAGGAACTACAGCTCCGAGAAACATCTCGTAGTGTGAACACGGCCTTGTGCTGTGTGTGTATGTACTGTATATCCTTATAGATGGTCATCTACACTCCCACCAAGGGGGAGAGAAATATATTACTGCCTAGTCCAGCCTTTCTCAGCCAGGGTTCCTCCAAAGGGTTCTAGGGGTTCCTTGAGCAATGGACAATTTCTGTCTCTCAGTAACAACTGACATCAATGATCTGTAAGGAGGGCAGTCTTTCCACTGATGACATATAAGAGGTCCCCTCTCCCATTGGTCACCAATGTAAGGGACCACTACACTGACCACTGATATAAGGAGAAATTCCATCCAAACCGTGAGATTGGTCAGAGACTAATTGGTATCATTCTGGGCATTGCCAGACTAGGTCTTGGTGACAGAGTGAAGGGTGATGCTGCTCATACTATATGTAACCCTCATCTACATCATGGACATCTTCTTCAGCTTCTTAGTAAATAGGATAGAAATCTTCACAATCCTATAGAAGAGGTTGGGGGTCCCGAGTAGTCATAGAAAAGCCCAGCACCCCAATAGTAGAGGAAGAGGTGTGTGTGGTAATTGGATTGCGCTCCCCACTTACCACACACATTCCTTAAAGGACCAGGCACCATCAGGTGTCTTGACCCTTCTTTCTTGATTGCGGCACACCCAATACTATAATATAATATATTTTCACTTGCGCCAGCAATCTTTCTATTGCCTTTAGAGGAAGAGGTGGTCTGGTGACATGGAGAAGAAGACTCCGGTCAGTCTCTGGATCTCCATCATTGGAAACATGGTGAGACAACAAATACAGCGGGATGGTGGAGGAGATGTTGGTGTCGGTGTGGAAATAGACAGAACACGGGATGATGACACGGAAAGAACAATACGGCTTCATTCTACGATATGTCAAGGAGAGAACCGTACAGGAGAGACTTTTCTCTCTAATTAATGTCAGTATAAGACCCTGACCTCTGTATATGATATACTCCTGACCTCTGTATATGATATACTCCTGACCCCTGTATATGATATACTCCTGACCACTGTATATGATATACTCCTGACCCCTGTATATGATATACTCCTGACCCCTGTATATGATATACTCCTGACACCTGCATATGATATACTCCTGACCACTGCATATGATATACTCCTGACCTCTGCATATGATATACTCCTGACCTCTGTATATGATATACTCCTGACCCCTGTATATGATATACTCCTGACCACTGTATATGATATACTCCTGACCTCTGTATATGATATACTCCTGACCTCTGTATATGATATACTCCTGACCCCTGTATAGGAAATACTCCTGACCTCTGTATAGGATATACTCCTGACCTCTGTATAGGATATACTCCTGATCACTGTATATGATATACTCCTGACCCCTGTAAATGATATACTCCTGACCCCTGTATATGATATACTCCTTTCCCCTGTAAATGATATACTCCTGACCTCTGTATATGATATACTCCTGACCACTGTATATGATATACTCCTGACCTCTGTATATGATATACTCCTTTCCCCTGTAAATGATATACTCCTGACCTCTGTATATGATATACTCCTGACCTCTGTATATGATATACTCCTGACCTCTGTATATGATATACTCCTGACCACTGTATATGATATACTCCTGACCTCTGTATATAATATACTCCTGACCCCTGTATATGATATACTCCTGACCTCTATATAGGATATACTCCTGATCACTGTATATGATATACTCCTGATCACTGTATATGATATACTCCTGACCCCTGTATATGATATACTCCTGACCTCTGTATATGATATACTCCTGACCCATGTACATGATATACACCTGACCTCTGTATAGGATATACTCCTGATCACTGTATATGATATACTCCTCACCTCTGTATATGATATACTCCTGACCTCTGTATATGATATACTCCTGACCTTTGTATATGATATACTACTGATCACTGTATATGATATACTCCTGACCTCTGTAGATGATATACTCCTGACCTCTGTAGATGATATACTCCTGACCCCTGTATATGATATACTCCTGACCACTGTATATGATATATTCCTGACCCCTGCACTCTAGGCCCATTATTCAGAGTTACCTCTAACCTGATGACCTGTGAAGACTTTTAACCACTTTCCACCCGGCCTATAGCAAAATGAAGGCCGAGAAGTGGTTCAGTTATCCTGACTGGGCGTCATATGATGTCCAGCAGGATAAGCCGCGATCACGTGCCCTATGGGGGCGCGCAGCGTGGCAATCGCTATTGTTGTGTGTCAGTCTGACACACTGCAACACCGATCTCGATAAAAAGTTTCTGATAGAGGCTCTTTACCACGTGATCAGCTGTGCCCAATCACGGCTGAACACAGTGTATACAGAAAGAGACATTTATCGACATTTCCTCACTCGCATCTGACAGAAGCGAGTAAAGGAGAGCCGCCACTGCATACCAGTATAGATCCTAACACATTACCCAGTCCATACCAGTATAGATCCTAACACATTACCCAGTCCATACCAGTATAGATTCTAACACATTACCCAGTCCATACCAGTATAGATCCCAAGACATTACCCAGTCCATACCAGTAGAGATCCCAACACATTACCCAGTCCATACCAGTATAGATCCCAACACATTACCCAGTCCATACCAGTATAGATATCCAACATATTTTTCCCTGTTGAGATCTAATGTGTTTTCAAAATGTTCCTTTCATTTTTTTGAGCAGTGTATATACGCTGTAAACACCTACAAGAGCCCAGGAGTCGGTGCAAAGTAATTTTTCTGGTGAAATAAAAGGTTTGTTTTCCTGGAGTTCATGTCCGGAGTCCATTCCTGATTTCCCAGAACTCAAAAAGCCATTTTGCTGCAACATTTCTCTGGGGTGCATTGGCCAGGAAACCAGGTGTGGGCAGGTGCATTCCACCAGACCCACGGTGACTGGCCTACTGGAGACAGCCTCTTGAGTTGCCGCGTTGTCTCTGGCGCCCCCCCCCCCCCAGACCAATTGTCTGGGAGACCACGCTACATCTCAATGGTCTGTTCCAGGACCACCCTGTCTCGAATCGGACTCGGGAACCAAACAATTGGAGCTCCAACGTCAGGAACAGGTGAGATCTCTGCTTTTTGATTTGGGATATCAGTCAGGTGGGGCCTCTCAACGATATTTGAGGGAAGGAGAGCCTGATCATCTCTGAGAAAAACCCATTGGAAGGTTGCGCTTCTCGGGCAGAACTCAGTCAGTAACAATTGGGTGGTAGAGGTTGGTGTGAATTGTGTCTGTACGAGACGTTGCTCAGCAATGAAGTGAGTGTGGACCACCCATGTAAGTGCATTTCTCACCCGGGAGAACGCGTCA
Source organism: Rana temporaria (assembly GCF_905171775.1). Lineage (NCBI taxonomy): Eukaryota > Metazoa > Chordata > Amphibia > Anura > Ranidae > Rana > Rana temporaria. The sequence goes on along the minus strand of NW_024404436.1, from coordinate 13,883 downwards.
GTTGCTGATAGGGGAAAGTGTTGTCTAGTAACCCTATTTGTATTGAGAATTCAGACCCCTCACCGGATTCTCAAAACCTTATCCAACCCTCTGTGTCTGTCTTAGGCCCCGTACTCACGACCAAACATGTCTGCTGAAACTGGTCCGCAGACCAGTTTCAGCAGACATGTTTGGCCGTGTGTTGGCCCGAGCGGACCATTTTCAGGCGGAGCGGACAGGTTTCCAGCGGACAACTGTTTCCCGGACTTGCTTTAAAACAGTCCGCTGGAAACCTGTCCGCCCCGGACATGTACGGTCGTCTGTACAGACCTACCGTACATGTCCTGCCGCCCGCCATCCCTCGCATGCGTCAAATGACTTCGACGCATGCGTGGAAGCATTTTCATGGCAGGCCGCCCACGCCGGCGCGTCATTGTCGCGGCGACACCGCGTCATCGACGCGTCGACACCGCGGACACGCCCCGTATTGTTTACGCACGGTCTTCTGTTCGATGGTGTGTATAGCCATCGGACAGAAGTCCCCGGGCAGTCCCCGGCCAGACATGTCCGATGGAAACGGTCTGCAGACCGTTTTCATCGGACATGTCCTGCCGTGAGTACTCGGCCTGAGTGTCTGTCGGCTACATAATGGGTGGAAACCAGTCATTAGTTTTGTCCCCTTACAGTGTTTGACCGCAAATTTTAGGAAGGGTTTCTGCAAAGGTTGCAAACTGAAACTCAGTCCTAAAAGATTAGATGTATTGTGTGAAAAAGATTGGCCCTGCTATGGGCCAAAGGGAACATTTGACCGAGAGATTATAGATCGGCTGCAAGAACGTGATAGGTCGGAATCACAGAAGCACAAAGTCGGTGCTGGGTAATTTCCCTGGTGAAATAAAAGGTTTGTTTTGTGGGCACTGCACTTATTCAAAACATACAAGAAAAGGAACGCCCTTGGTTCAGTCAATCGTAGTAAAGTAATTAGTTTATACAAGTAATACAGTACGTCACAATTATACAACATTCCTGAGCGTGTAACCAGCTAAGACTTGTTCTACTGCATGCCCTATCTTGTTATGCAAAATGTATTTGTTCTATTTCACGTACACAATAACATATTGCAAGGCTGTTTCTAGCTTCTGTGTAATTAATCCTAACGGTTCTGGGTTAAAGGATACATCTCTACAAACATTGATATTATGGGGGAACTCTAGCAAGCCTTACAATGCATTGATATTAGAGGTCGACCGATATATCGGGTTGGCCGATATATCGGCCGATATTTGGCGTTTTTAAATTAATCGGCATCGGCCGATGTTGTGCTTTAAAAAAGCCGATTGATAAGTTCAGCACCGCGACTTGGAAAAGCTTCTGCAATACAAGTCAATGCAAGTGCTTCCCGTAGAAGACCTTCTCTCTCTCTCTCCTGGGCAGCCTGCCAAGTTTTAGAAAACATATACAATGTTGCTACTTATCAATTAACTGAACTCCGTGTAGGAGAATTCTCAGTTTAACCATTTAAAGGCTAAATCTTTTTTTACATTTGTTGCTTACAAGTAAAAATCCTGTATTTTCTGCTAGAAAATTACTTGGAACCCCCAAACATTATATATTTTTTTTAGCAGAGACCCTAGGAAATAAAATAGCGATTGCTGCAAATATTTAATGTTACACGGTATTTGCGCAGCGGTCTTTCAAACACATTTTTTGGGGAAAAAAATATACTTTAACAAATAAAAAAAAAAAAACTAAACAGTTAAGTTAGCCCATATTTATTTATTTCGACCAAAAGTTTTCATTACCTGTTTTTGTGTATATATATATATTATAATATATATATATATATATATATATAAATAATACACAAAAACAGGTAATGAAAACTTTTGGTTGAAAAAAAAAAATATGGGCTAACTTTACTGTTTAGCCCAAAAGCGCCTGAAAAAAAATCGGCTTAAACATATCGGCCCAAAAAAAATCGGCATCATAAATCGGCTATCGGCCGCCGTGATTTCTAAATATCGGCATCGTTATCGGCCAGAGAAAAACCCATATCGGTCTACCTCTAATTGATATTATGGGAAAACTCTAGCAAGCCTTACAATGCATTGATATTATGGGGGAACTCTAGCAAGCCTTACACCACCGACACACACAACTTTTTTTCTCTTCAATACATTTTTTTATTATAATTTTACTTTTAAACAGATTACAGTCATAGAATCAGGAAATAGTAAAAAGGTAGTAATGCAATTGGTCAGGAAAATGACTTGTCTGGATTGTGGAGGCAGATTCATACAATATAATAATGTAACACACGTTGTGTATGTAACAAAGTATTGAGAAAAGATCACACCATAGAAAATGGGGGGAAAGGAGGAAATAAACCCCGGATATTAAGGGGAAATTTGTGTACGAGGAACACCTTAACATCACCACCATTTTATTCTCCAGGCCTCTGCTATTAGAATAATATATGTTTGGTGGTTTTATCTAATCTTCAGACCCAAAATGTGCAAAAACATCTGACAGTGAAAGGGTTAATGTGAGCTAGATGGGATCACTCTGCTGTGCTCACACATTAGAGCTCCCCTAGCTGCAGCCTGGTAATAACATTGCTAGGAGGTCTATTGATTATCTGCTCCATACTTCCCATCTTTATATAAACGTACTCCTGACATTTAGGGGGTCTATTCATAAAATATGTGCATAGCAATTCCCCCGGGGAAAGTCCATGTACATTCCTTCTGTGTAAATGGGGGAAAGATGAATGTTATTAGGATATTTGCTGTGCTGGTCGAACGGTTATAATTCATTTACAATGGAAATGATTGCATTTGGCCACTAGGTGGAGATAATTTCTATGGTACTTAGCACCATCTAATGGCCAAATGTGATATTTTCTGTTTTACGTCAATGGTCGGTATTAATACCACATGGGCAGATTTTTGCCACTAGATGGAGCCGATGATCCAATATTTGTCATGATTGGAGGAACGCTTGTCACATTCATTCTACAATTTGTTTTATAATAGATCCCTAAATGTCTGTGAAATCTTCCACACAAAATGTACTCAGCCAATGAGAGGGAATGACTCCATTTTTATTTTTCTCCTGCTATCAATGGCCAACATAATTCTAGCCCTAGACCTCCTCTCTAACTCAAAAGATGCAACCTAAAGATTTTTTTAAACGTCGCCTACAGAGATTTTTATGGGTAAAAGTTTGACTCCATTCCACTCCATTGCGGGCGCAATTTTGAAGCGTGACATGTCGGGTATCATTTTACTCGGCGTAACATTATCTTTCACAATATTAAAAAAATTGGGCTAACTTTACTGTTGTCTTATTTTAGTATTCAAATAAGTTTTTTTTTTCCAAAAAAAAGTGCGCTTGTAAGACTGCTGCGCAAATACGGTGTGACAAAAAGTATCGCAATGACCGCAATTTTTATTCTCTAGGGTCTTAGCAAAAAATATATATAATTTTTGGGGGGTTTTAAGGCGTTTTTCTTGCAAAAAAAAAAACCTGTTTAGTCTTGAATGCACCAAGTCTGAAAAACAGGCCCCGTCCTTAAGTGGTTAATAATCAATTCCACTTCTATATCCCGGGGTTGAAGGACATGAAACAAAAAACACACAAGTACTATAGTGCTCTCTGTTTCTTGATTTATTATAAATGCCCCCCTAAAAAGTTACACTTACAATAAAAACAGCAAGTATCAGATCACCACTCACTCACCGCCGATCGACATTCACATTAGATTTTATTAATGATTGATTGTAATATTTTATAAAGTGATATAAGTCTCATGAAAGTGGGAGGGGTAACTCGGCTCGTTGGTCTAGGGGTACGATTCTCGCTCAGGGTGCGAGAGGTCCCGTGTTCAAATCTGGACAAGCCGTAGTTTTTATATACTATTATTATTTTTTAGGATCGGTGTACAATTGATTTTTTCATATATGTGATTGATCATACATATTTATGTTTTCTTATAATAATTTTTAATGAATGGACAACGAGGTCCTAATAAAGATAGAATTTGTCCCGGTGGATAAAGATATACATAGGAACATCTTTTCATTTTATTTTAGACTTGTTTTTTTATTGTATGTATATGGCGATACATCGCACACTCATGTGGAGATTAGATTGTAACGGGACATTACCACTGGAGCTCAGCGGTGTGATCGAGTGAGAGCGCCCTGCTGGTTTGCAGATTCGGGTGACACGCTCTCCAGCTCTATGAATGAGAGCTCTGAAGTCACAGGAAGAGGGCGTGTCCTCACAGACTGTGGTGATGCCTGAAGGTTGCCTAGGCAACAGGGCAGGTATATAAGGTTTCACCTCATTTGACCATCCATCTACTGACGAAGGCCAATGAGAGGCCGACACGCGTTTAGAAGGGAGGAGCCCTATCTGTGATGTCAGGCGAAGCGCCGTGGGTCTAGACCGGCGGTGAATGAGCTGGTGATTTGATACTTGCTGTTTTTATTGTTATTTCTTGTAAGTGTAACTTTTTAGGGGGACTCTAGGTATGACTAAGCACTAGTTTCAACATTCACATACAAGACATTCCCGCACTCACTAATACACCTCGAGGGTTGTGTGGGGAACCCCTGATGTACAGGAAGACAGGACTCAGTGAGGAACAATTCCCTCACTCAGGACAGGAATACGGCTTCTCCCCCGTGTGTGATCTCTGATGTCTGTAAAGATTGGACTTCATCTGAAAAACATTTCCCGCACTCAAAACAGGAAAAAGGCTTCTCCCCCGTGTGAGATCTCTGATGTTGGAAAGACTGGACTTCACTGAAAAACATTTCCCGCACTCAAAACAGGAAAAAGGCTTCTCCCTCGTGTGAGATCTCCTGATGTGTGGAAAGACTGTCCTTCACTGAAAAAACATTTTCCGCACTCAGAACAGGAAAAAGGCTTCTCCCCCGTGTGAGATCTCTGATGTTGGAAAGATAGGACTTCTCTGAAAAACATTTTCCCGCACTCAGAACAGGAAAAAAGGCTTCTCTCCCCCGTGTGAAATCTCTGATGTTTGGAAACATGGGACTTCACTGAAAAACATTTCCCACACTCAGAACAGGAAAAAGGCTTCTCCCCCGTGTGAGATCTCTGATGTGTGGAAAGACTGGACTTCCGTGAAAAACATTTCCCGCACTCGAAACAGGAAAAAGGCTTCTCCCCCCGAGTGAGATCTCTGATGTGTGGAAAGATCGGACTTCACTGAAAAACATTTCCCACACTCAGAACAGGAAAAAGGCTTCTCCCCCAGTGTGAGATCTCTGAGTGTTGGGAAAGATTGGAACATGTGTGAAAAACATTTCCCACACTCAAACAGGAAAAAGGCTTCTCCCCGTGTGAGGATCTCTAGATGTGAGAAAGATGGAACTTCTGTGAAAAACATTTCCCGCACTCAGGACATGGAAACCTCTTATGTGTTGGAAAGACAGCACCGTCCCGCACAGTCTGAGGTTCCTCAGGATAAGAGGAATACGAAGTCCGGCACCGTCCCGCACAGTCTGAGGTTCCTCAGGATAAGAGGAATACGATGGTCGGGCAACGTCCCTCACAGTCCTTATGTTCCTCAGGATAAGAGGAATACAATGGTCCGGCACCGTCCCGCACAGTCTGAGATTCCTCAGGATAAGAGGAATACGATGGTCCCGGCACCGCCCCGCACAGTCTGAGGTTCCTCAGCATAAGAGGAATACGATGGTCCAACTACACTGTTGGTGCCGGATGGACATTTGAGGTAGTCGGGTTTTCTCCTGGACCTATACTGTGTGATGTCCTCATCTTCTACTTTACAGTCTGGAGACAAAGTGAGACAATCCTCTGAGGTTTTCCTCTCTCCCGTCCATCTACTAAAATAGAAATACAAAGATTATTACTAGACATGAGCTGATTGGTTCCCCTAAACCAGAACTCCGCCACATCAGGCAGCTTGTCTCTGAGGACCTTACAATTCCGCCCTCAAGGTAACTAGTAAATGGGTCCTCTGATCTCCTACCAGATCATTTCTTTATTCATGGACCTTAGTCAGAGAATGATGAAACAACGAGAACTGTCTTTATAGGAGTGACAGTGATGAGGGGATTATAGGACGAGGGTCAGGAGTATGTAATGTACAATATAGAGTATATAGTGCAGGGGTCAGGAGTATGTAATGTACAATATAGAGTATATAGTGCAGGGGTCAGGAGTATGTAATGTACAACATAGAGAATATAGTGCAGGGGTCAGGAGTATGTAATGTACAACAATAGAGTATATAGAGGCAGGGGTCAGGAGTATGTAATGTACAACATAGAGTATATAGTGAAGGGGTCAGGAGTATGTAATGTAGAATATAGAGAAAATAGTGCAGGGGTCAGGAGTATGTAATGTACAAAATAGAGTATATAGTGCAGGGGTCAGGAGTATGTAATGTACAACATAGAGAATATAGTGCAGGAGTCAGGAGTATGTAATGAACATGTAGCACCCTGGTGTTAGGAAGGGTGGCTAATAAATTGAATTTCCCAGGTGGTAGTTATCCTTGCTTATTGTTAGGAGATCTACAGATTCCTCTCTAACTTTGGATGGCTGCAACCTTTTCTCTTCTGTCACTAGGTGGCACTAGATAGACAAGGGTGTAGCAAGGTCGGATTATGAATGGATGGGGTGTCTCAACCAATTTGCAGGGGTTCTTTGGTCCCTTGGCCTGCTGGGAGAGCCTATTTATTTGGTGGAGTCAGGTGATCAGGTTCTGTGCCAACTGCACGGCTGTCTGGGTGGACGAGTGTTATGTCAGCCCGGGTTCTTAGGCCGGAAGCTGAGGCCTATCCAGGAGCAAGAGAATCAGCGCAGGGTTGGGACTTCAGATTGGATTTCCAACCGAGAGTAAAGATTCAGCCAAACGGGGAACCAGTTGTGGTTGGAGGTGGAGGGGAAGCTGTTGCCACTAAGGGACCATCCACCTTGTTACCGGAGACTACAGTTTAGTAAGCTGGAGCCAGTACCAGAGCAATCTTCTCACCAGCCTGGGACAGTGAAGAAGTGGGAAAGCTTCAGCAGGTGCCAAGCCAAGGGCCCAGCAGGATAGCGGGGGTGACGCTTGAGGAGCATCAGTAAGTGCCAAGCCAGGGGCCCAGCAGGATAGCGGGGGTGACGCTTGAGGAGCATCAGTAAGTGTCAAGCCAGGGGCCCAGCAGGATAGCGGGGGTGACGCTTGAGGAGCATCAATAAGTGCCAAACCAGGGCCCAGCAGGATAGCGGGGTTGACGCTTGAGGAATATACAGCGGGTTAGCTGTAGATAGCTCAGGACATTCTGACACATAAGTGCATCCATGGGAAGGCTCCGCAATATCTTTGCGACAAGATAGAACCTCACAATTCGAATCGCGTTTTGCGATCCACCGACCAAAATCTGGTCAGGATACCAAAAACTAAATACAAATCCAAAGGAGAAAGAAGGTTTGCTTTCCAGGGTCCTAGACTATGGAACGCTTTACCAACCAGCATTCGGTTGGAGGAAAACCACCTGATTTTCAGAAGACGGATCAAAACTCTGCTCTTTTGAGGTCATGAGTCACAGACAACTAGCGCCCAGAAGCGATTCAGTTCGCATGTGTTGCGCTCTATAAATTTTTCATTCATTCATTCATTCACTGAATCTGGAAGTCCAGTGAGTAGGGAGGAGCCTAACACCTCCCAGTTCGGTTTGTGGCAGAACAAGCGAATGTACCGAAAGTTTGTGCGAACATTCGAACACCGTTAAAGTTTATGGGGCCCGAACGTGAAAAATCAAAAGTGCCCGCAGGCTCTATATACTCTGAACAGCAGTATACAGGCGGTCCCCGGGGGTACAAACAAGACAGGGACTGGAGGTTTGTTCTTAAGTAGAATCTGTTAGTAATTTGGAACTGGTACATTTTGTAAGTGTAGCTCCGGCCAAAAAATCTAATTTGAAGCTTTTTGGAAAACATAGGGAAGGGTTATCACCCCTGTAACATTTGTTTTGCTGTCTGTGCCCCGTGTTCAGAAGATTTCACCTCACTTTCTGTCCTAATGACAATTGGATTTAGAAAATTTGGGGTTATTAGGGAAACAAGGATTGGTGATAAAGCATCAGTGGAGAGGAGACACATTTTTCCCATATCAACTCTTAGGCCTCGTACACACGGCCGAGGAACTCGACGTGCCAAACACATCGAGTTCCTCGGCCAGTTCAGCCCTGAAGCCGCCGAGGAGCTCGGCGGGCCGAGAGCTCCCATAGAACAACGAGAAAATAGAGAACATGTTCTCTATTTTCTCGACGAGTTCCTCGGCGGCTCCATCGGGCCGAAAGTGTACACACGACAGAGTTTCTCGGCAGAATCCGGCTCTGACCGAGTTTCTCGCCGAATTCTGCCGAGAAACTCTGTCGTGTACGAGGCCTTACAGGAGAGAATTTCCTTCCTAGGGGTAGATTTCCTCTCACTTCCTGTTGTCTCCCTCCGTTTGTAAGTAGGAGTCGTTTGTAAGTCGGATGTATGAAAGTAGGGGAAAATTGTGCCTTAGGTGTTGGTGGTACCAGAACACTGTAAGCCCTCACCGTTACTCTTGGTGGGTGCAGGAACGGGCCCTGCTGTGAAATATTAGATACAAATGGTAATTAACAGGGGCGTGTAAACAGAGGCAGAAAAATTGGGCCTTAGGCGGCGGTGGTAGTGCCCTGAAACAAAAATATTCTTAGAAGCTATCAACATGAACATTTAGGAGGATTAGGATAGTCACTCAGCATAATAGGATAGTCACTCAGCATAGGCAGTCTTCAAGGGATCCCACATCCATAGAAAAATCAATTGGTTACATCAGCATCAGGTGCTTGGTAGCTGGTGATCCAAAACTGATTCATTTTTATGAAGGTGAGCCGATCAACAGTCTGTGGACAGGCGCACTCTGTGATCGGTTACAAAGCCTCCAGCAGCACTGAATGTGCGATCAGAAAGAATGCTGGATGCAGGACAGGCCAGTAGCTCAATTGCATATTGTGCAAGCTCTGGCCAGTGGACCATCCTCAAGACCCAGTAACCCAGAGGATTTTCTGTTGGAAAGGTCTCCAAGTCTGACCTTGCCCCTAGATATTCCTGCACCATGTAATTTAGACAGTGGCGACGGTTGCTGGAACCGATCAGACCTTGGGGCTGCGGACTGAAGAATTGTCTGAAGGCATCGGTGAGACGGCCACCTTCTCCACCGCTCTTTCTGTAATTGGACGAAGCCTCAGCAACACGTTGTCCAGCACCAGGAAATTGTAACCTCCCAGGCTCTGGAAATGCATTGCACAAACCTTTCTGAAAGGCCTCTCAAAGATGTTTCATCCTCTGCGAAGGGTGGATAAGTTCTGGGAAAGTTCCTGAAAACAGGGCACATGGATCAACCATTCCTGGCTGAAGCTGGCGTGGCGTCAACCACCTCTGAGCCTGCCCCTGCAGAGCTGACATAATCTCTGCCCCAGTGTGGCTCCTGTCCCCTAAGCAGACTAACTTAAGCACCGCATGGCATCCTTTTTCCCGAGTGCTTGCGTAGCCCCTTGAACGTCTATGGAGCTTTGCTGGTTCAGGAGGACAAATCTGCAGAGGAAGAGGCCATAGAGGAAGAAGAGGAGGGGGTGGAGGAGAGAGCTACCACTAGCATTTTGCAGGTGTGGTGGCCTAACAAGCTCCAACAATACTGCACCCTGTCCTGCATCCTTCCCAGCTGCCAGCAGAGTTACCCAGTGCACCGTGAAGGAAAGGCATCGTCCCTGTCCATGCCTGCTGGACCATGAGTCAGCGGTAATATGCACCTTACTGCTGACCGCCCTGTCCAACGAGGCCAAGACATTGCCTTCCACATGCTGGTAGAGAACCGGAATGGTCTTCCGTGAAAAGAAATGGCGTTTGGGAACCTGCCACTGAGGTACCGCACATTCCACAAATTCACAAAAGGGGGCAGAGTCTACCAGCTGGAAAGGCAGCAGTTGCAGTGCTAGCAATTTAGCCAAGCTAGCATTCAGACGCTGAGCATGTGGATGGCTAGGACCAAATTTCTTTCTACGATTGAGCAACATGGGTAGGGAAATTTGCCTGCTACAATCGGATGTTGGTGTACCGCTAGCAGATTTCCCACAAGTACTTGGGACACCTAATTTACACCTTCATTCCTCTCAGTGCAGGTTTCTGAGAGGACTGAAGGTATAGTGGGGTTGGAGATCCCAGCTGATGAGAAGCAAGGAGAGGTCTGTCTTCTTCTTTCATGTGGGCCTTTTAAGTGCTGTTGCCAACGGACTGCATGGGAGGTCGACATATGTGTGTGCCCAAGCGGCTGCTGTTTTGGCCACACTTGACACGCTTCAGACATATGTTACAAACAGCAACGGTGCGATCTGCTGCACGTGTCAAAAAAGGCCCACACCAAAGAACTTTTCAAAATACGTGGGGAGTCAGCAGCGCCCTGCACATGCTTAGCTCTGTGGTGTGATGAAATAGGGTGGCTGCCCTTAAGCTGCCACCTGGAGGGCATTCTGCCTCATTGGAGATGTTCCTCCTCCTCCTCTCTTCTATCAGGCACCCAAGTAGAGTCAGTGACCTCATCATCCCCTCCCTCCTCATCACTGGAGCAAACTTGGCAGTATGATGCAGCTGGGGAAACATGACTGCCAGTTTCTTGTCCTTCTTGGGCACCCCCTCTCTCTAGGCTCACGTTACTCCCTTCCTCAACCTGGGAGCCATCATCAGAGCCTTTAGTTTATTAGAAAAAGTACGCCAGGAATGGCCTGCAGTCAGATATAGGCTTGGCTACACTGGATGCAGTGTATATATATATATATATATATATATATATATATATATATTGTAGCAGAGCGTCCCAGAGAGAGCCTGGGAAAGTCCTGTTCGGGGTTTACACCTCTCCCAGGCTCCTCTCTTATACGTTCAGGGATCTCTGATCCAGTACAGGTGTTGGCCCTCTCCCCCAGGCCAATTTAAGCTCACCTGAGCAGACACCCTTTTCTCTTCCCTGGGACACACAGATAGAGTTGGTCTGTGAGAGCAAGAAGGTTGGTAAACAAAACTGTTAAGCAATCGATGTGGAAGCTGACAAGCTGTAGGTTTGTTCAGCCTGGTAGTGAGGGCGTGCATATTGTATAGTTAGAGCCGGGACACGGATAGGCTTTTGTTTAATTACTTTTGTTTTTCTGCACACTGTACAGCACCTGTAAAAAGACTTTGTATATAGTACCAATAAACACCCCACTGTTTGTCACTTATATTATGGACTTGGTATCTGTGCCTGCTCATCCCAGGGAGCTTTTGTACCTGCTACCTATCCCCCAGCTTACATATGGTGGAGGCTGCGACCAGCAGTAGTAAGTTACTATTTAAAAGGCCAGTACCTAAAGTGACAAGATGGAGGAAATCCTCAAACAAATGGTGTTATCCAATGCTGCACTGCAGCAAGCCAATGCTATTGCACAGGAGCAAACAAAGGCCCTGTACCAACAGATTAGTGCTGCACAAGAGCAATCGCAGTGGCAGATTGGTGCTGTACCGGAGAAATTGCAGAGGCTGTTTGAACAGCTTGCCACTGCTGCAGAAGCGGATAGGAAAACCCTGACTAAGGTTGCAGAAATGCTAGCACAGTGGGCACCTGCGGAAATCAAGGATATTGGAAGCAAGCCTTCAGCCATCCATGTGGCTCGCTTTCTGTCCAAGATGACTACGGATGATGATCCAGAGGCCTTCCTACTAACATTTGAACAGGCCGCTGGAGGGAAGGTTGGCCTAAAACCAAGTGGGCAGGACTGATCGCCCCCTTACTGTCTGGTGAATCGCAGAAGGCCTACTATGATCTGGAGTCGGCAGAAGCGGGAGACTATGAGAAGGTCAAGCAGGAAATTCTGGTGTGACTCGGTGTCACCTTGGCCGTTCGAGCACAGCGGGTCCACAGCTGGTTCTTCCAAGTTGAGAGGCCCCCAATCCCCCTGCAGAAGTGGGTGAGTCAAGGAGACCCCAATTCGGCAGATAACCTGGTGGAACTCGTTGAGAGGTACTTTGCTGCTTAGAACCTGGTCACCACCCCAACAGCCGCACGGACTTTCCACCCAAAGCCACGGTCTCCCCAGGCAACTGGTAAGACTGTTTTAGGGGAAGTGGGTGGTAAGCATGGCAAGGAAGTAGGGGGGAGGATTTTTGGTGCCAGGACTGAAGTTTGGCGTCCCAAACAAGGGAAACCACTGCCTGTCAGCAAACCGAACTGGGGAAACATCAGGTGTTTTCATTGCCAAGAACTGGGACATGTTGCAGCAAACTGTCCATTGACTGATGAACCAATGCAGTGTGATCTGTCCATTAGAAGGCAGTCTATGTTTGCTGCTGTTTCATGCACTGCAGCGCTAAATGTGGGGAAACACATGTGTCAAATGACTGTTAATAATAAGCCTATTACGGCCTTGCTGGACTCTGGAAGTCTAGTTACTTTGGTTACAGCTGAGTTGGTTGAAACTGTGAATCTTCATGAAATGGCGATTCCCGGGAGTATCCTATAGACACTGTTCAGTTTAAAACTGGCTTAGGTACGGTGTCCCATGCGGTCGGACTTGTGCCCCACTTGGTGCATGAGGCAATCATTGGTAGGGACTTCCCTACGTTTTGGGAACTGTGGGATCGTCCCGCCCCGATCTCAGTACCTGAATCAGTCGCAGAGCCAGAACTCCTGGCTACTTCTGATATTGTGGGTTCAGGGGACTCATCTCAGGGCTCTCCGAGCTTTTCTTTCTCAGTTATGGCAGGAGAGCTGGAGGAGCCTGAGGAAGTCCTCACAACCAGTAGAGCCGTACAGCCGTCTGCTGACTCTGAGCCTACGTTGGAGTTTGCTGACCTTAATGTGCACAAGGAAAATGTTGGTACTGAGCAGAGAAAAGACCCTACCCTCACCAGGACCTGGGAAAATGTAATGGTGATTAATGATGTACCTGTTGAACCAGGGGACAGGCCCTGTTTTCCTTATTTCTGCAGCAATGAGGATTTACTGTATCGTGTATGTAAAATGAATGATGAAGTGGTTGAGCAGTTGGTGGTCCCTAAGCCATATAGGCGGGTGGTGTTGGAACTTGCTCATAGGCACTTGCTAGGAGGCCATTTAGGGGTTGAGAAAACCACTGAAAGAGTGTTGCGCAGGTTTTACTGGCTTGGGATACAGAAAAATATTGAGAATTATTGTCAATCCTGTCCTGTGTGTCAGATGTCAGCCCCGCAGCCCCATTTCCGAAGTCCTTTAGTGCCCTTGCCCATTATTGAAGTTCCCTTTGAAAGGATTGCCATGGACCTTGTGGGTCCGCTCCCCAAATCTGCCCGTGGTCATCCGCATATCCTCGTGATTATGGATTACGCTACCCGTTACCCTGAGGCCGTTCCCTTACGCGCCGCGTCTGCTAAAAACATTGCAAAGAGCTGTTTATGGTGTTCAGTCGGGTTGGCATCCCTAAAGAAATCCTTACAGACCAGGGTACCCCATTTATGTCACGAATAACTAGGGAGCTGTGCAAGTTATTTAAGGTGACGCAGTTGCGAACCTCGGTGTATCATCCTCAAATGGATGGCTTGGTGGAATGCTTCAATAAGACATTAAAGAGTATGTTAAAGAAGGTTGTGGACAAGGATGGGAGAAACTGGGACTTTCTGATACCGTACTTGATGTTCGCCATCAGGGAGGTTCCCCAGTCCTCTACGGGGTACTCTCCATTTGAGCTGCTTTATGGGAGACACCCTCGGGGACTCTTAGACATAGCCAAAGGAACTTGGGAGGGGGAACAGACACCCCACAAAAGTGTCATTGAGCATATCGCTCAAATGCAGGAGGATTGCAGCAATCATGCCGATGGTAA